>NC_037673.1:48947111-49247111 GCF_003255815.1 Theropithecus gelada | reverse complement strand
CACGTAATTGAGAGATTCATTGACTAAGTTTTAATCTCTTCTTCACAACTCTGCTGTATATACTCTTTCTCTATATAAGCACGGGTTTTGAGGTGATTGTCTCTTTTTGATTTTCATAGCTGATGCTGTAATTCTAGTTTAGCTATCATAAAATGTGATATGTAAATGAAGACAAATTAAGCTAACATATTACCCAGTTCTTTTGAGAAGGATGCTTTCTACCTCATCATGAGTATTTACATAGTAAGATAATTCAAAACAACAACACAATGATAAATGAACTTATTCCTTAACATGCAAATATTCAAATTGTAAAAGGAAGACCCAAATCCCACATCTACGAAATGTTTTATTTAAATTCATGACAATAAGATATATAATTAAAATTGCAGCTATCTCTAACACATATGCACACAATATACTATTTCTGATAAACTTTATTTGCTAAAAGTTAGTTCTTATGCTTGTGATAATATATTGGGCTAAGATGATAATTTGAGTAAAAAATATATATCAAAAAGTAAAGTAAAATATTTCAAAATAAATTTAAAATAAAAAATTAAATAAGCGAAATTCCTCTAATAGCATTAAGACTGAATTAAGCAACTCGTATTAACTTTTTGCTTGTAATATCTTATCAGAAAACAACACTTTGAGAAAAATGTTGTATTAAGAATTAAAGTCTCAAGTATTGGGGCTAAGAAATATATTTGAAGAAAATTTGTGTAATAAATTGGTTAGTGCAACAAGTAAACTAAAAATATCATCTTAATAGCTGAACAGGCACAAGCAGAATAGTTACATCAGGGATTCCACCAGATAAAATACAGAATTTAGACAGGAGAGCAGTCGGTAACACTTCTGGAACTAAATCACTCCAGACATCGCTTAGATAGACACTTTGTTCCACCTCTACTCTTTTAAATGAACCTTTAATAGGTTCATTTGGTAATGGGCTGAAAAGGGGGAAAAGTCGTGAACCCCAGCTGCACTGCTCATTCACCTGCACAAACAACTTGAACTTGACTTCTCTCCAACTGGTTTCCTAGTAATCTTCCCAATATACGGCTGCTATATATAAAACATGAATTATAGTAGAGAAGGTCCTGCTGTGTGGTGAATCATAGAACACTTGACCACACTTTAGCAGGTTGTGGGTTGAAAAGAATAAAATGTCTGCAAATGCCTTGTTCTGTCTCCTTTTCCAGCCAATATGCTGAATTCTGTGTCCAGCTATACTAGACATGGCCTGCCCCATTCCCTTGTCATGCTTTAGTACAAATAAATGGTAAGAACATCTTGCCTTTCTTGAGACACTAGGGGCCAAATCAATTGCCTAATCAAGTGAAAACAAAACATCTGTGACGTATAAAAGAAAGGGCGGCTTTCTCTGGAGATTTTTATAAACTGATTAAATTTGGGCACTGCTAATCCTCTATATTGCACTTCAGCTGTCACATTGACAAGGAAGATTAGAATGAAAAGATAATGTTATGCCACCAGCATGCAATAAACAATTTGTAAAGAGCCAGCAGAGGTTCTGAAATGTTCCCATTACAAATGTAAATGTGAACTTTAGCTCCTGAGCTGGAGAATGCTGTGAGAGACACCTGCCTCTGTGTCAAGAAGATAGAAACAGGAGACAAAAAACAGTACAGGAGGTTATTCTAATAAGAGATGACACCCATTCCCATATGCTTATCATATTAAATTTAGGATATGTGAGTCTTGGCCCAATAACATCTGTGCAACTTAATCAGAGAGTTATTCTAGAAGCTAAATTTGATGATATTTTGAGACTGGTTTTTAAAATTCAAAGGAGACCTAAACAAATGGTAGGTTTAAATTGGTAGGATAGTACCAAGTTTTAGAGAAAGCAATTTTCAGAGAGAATAAATTTTCTTTTACATTGGCTCATGGGATGTATTAGAAATCAGATGTATTATTAGGTTATGCATTAGAAAGAATCATGGAGTAACTGAGTCATGAGGGTTTTGCTTCATACAGTCTGTTCAACTAGACCCAAGCACATAATGCTCTATATACAAATTCCTCCAGTAACAAAATTCTTTTAAATGTTACTTCTATATTTGAAATTATTTTCAATCTGGAAATTACTTTTATCTTTTAATCCTACACAGCAGATATGAATGAAAGGTATTCAGATTTGGAAACATATTTTAAACTTGTAGCAAGAATATATAATAAAAATAAAATGGCATTAAGATAAAAATGATTGATTGAAATGATCGTACCCATTCTGGTAAATGAGATAATTAAATGTAAACCCATTTTGTTTTTATCCTTTTTTATTTCATCATCTTTTCTGATCATTCAATAGTGAAGGAAATAGAAAAAACTGGAATTTCTAACATGACACTATGAATAAACACTAGGATACTATGATGGAAAATGAAAAATGTTGAGAACTATGGATATTTTGCTCAGGAGAAAAGACAATGATATATTGAGTATCTACTTGTGGACATACAAGCATTAATAAGTTGTTTTTCATGTGTCTGAGAAATTTACAACCAGTACATAAGGAAGCAGTAAATATATAATAACACAATGTGAAAAATTCCCAAGACATAGGGTGCTATGGGAGAATATATGAGAAACAAAACAGCTAATTTAGGGGGCCAGGAAAAGAAAAGATGATGGTTTATGTTAGTTTTGAAATATAAAGCAAAGTTACTGGAGCAAAGAAAGTTGGCAGCATTTCACACAGAGAAAATAGCAACTGCCAATCCATGGACGTGTGAGATGCCATGGCTCCTTCAGTAGTTCAGGGTGATTGGCTTCTACAGAACGTGAAATAGTAAGGCTGGATGCCTAAGCAACGATCAAACCATAAAGATCTGTGCTTCCTTGCTCTGGACTTTAGACTTTTGCTTGAGAATTTAGGTGTCATAAAGTGGCATTCATATAGTAAGCGATTAAAATATTTTTTTATGAATAGGTGAGATTCTTGGTAACATCTGGTTAGATGAGCATTTTAGAAGGACTAGTCTGTTAACAGTGCAAATATTGGGTAGAAGGGTTGATGCTCTGCACAAAAGAAGACCATTTAGGAGTGAGTTGCATAATCTAAGCAAGGAATGATCATTTGAACAAAGGAGGAGGACATGGGGCAAAAGTGTAGGTTGTTTATTTAAGTTGCATAGGAGGTGGAATCATCAGGGTCTGGTGGTAGATTAGATCAGGGAGCTCAGGGTTCAATGCAATTTTGCAATTTTTAACAAAATAGTTATTCTAGACAGATGTAGCTCCTCTGAGCTGGAAAATGGGAGACAACACTGGAAAAATGAAGGATGCCCCTTCTCTCTGCCCAGTGGATCCCATGTACTCAGGGCACAGGACTTTGGGAAAAAGATTAAATTTCAACTCCTACTTGTCATCCCACTGGGATACCTTCGTGCAGTGCACTAACCGCACAACTTTACGTAGCAGTTGTAGTGAGTGACACCATTCTTAGATTTCTGATGTAAATAACTTCCTCACTGAGATGCAATTCATGGTAGCAAGAAAATCAGCTGGAAGGGTAGATGTTGTGAGAAAACATGTTTGCTTTAGACTTATTGAATTTGATATGTTTGATGACATCACAATGAATACATCTTGATTTCCATTTAAAATATGTGTCTGCAGTTTAGAAAAATAATTTGAAATGTAAGAATTGTGTTGTTTTAAGTGGCAGGGGAATTCCTGGGTGAAATGGCTCCAAGTTTGCTATTCAGAACCATCTTTGGAATGACAATGTAGTGGGAAGTGGAGGGAATGGATATTTATAGAAATTATGGAAATTGGAACGGTCAGAAACAAAAATGAAACAATCAGCACCATAACCTGGGGTCAACGAAGGTCAGTCTCAAAAGGTGTTTAGGGAAATGTACCACCTAAGAAATAATCTAGACCTATCTAGGTTCTATCTTCTAAGTGTTATGTCCTCCAAAATTCCTATGTTGAAATCCTAATCTTCAAGGTGATGTTATTAAGAGGTGGGACTTCTGGGATTAGGTCACAAAATTAGTGGCCTTCTAAAAGAGATCCCAAAGACACCCTTCTCTTTCAACCAGGTGAGGACAAGAGACTATGTGAGCCAGAAACCCAGGCCTCACCAGAAAACAAATCTGCCTTGATCTTAGACCTCCCAGCTTCCAGAATTGTGAAATAAATTTCTGTTATTTATAAACAACCAGTCTATAGTATTTTGTTATAGCAGCCTGCATGCACAAAGACACTAAGCAAAGAAATATTTAGGTGGATGATAGAAGCAGCAGGCATGTGGGAATGGCTTGATTTTGGTTTTAAACTGCAGCATTCAGATTACTCTGAACAAAAGAGAAGTTTGTTTGTTTGGTCTTGTTTTTAAATGGGACAGTTCAGACTATGAGCTAAAAGTTTATTTTTGTCATTCCTTTGTATTAGTGATGCATAAGAACACAATGTTAAGTGTTATGTATTCATAGAATTTTCTCTTCAGTTGTGTCTTTTATATGTTTCAATTCTAGTTAAATGATAGAAAATGGCTTTCATTTCAGGAAATACAGTAATAAAATCACAAAATACCGTAAAGAAATTTGATACTAAACATTTCTTCATAAATTCATGATTCATTATACTATTTTTTCTACTCATTTAGTTTTATATGATATAGGAAGGAAACAAGTGTGTAAGGATGATGTGTAGCCAGCCTCCAAGATGACTTCCAATGAACCCTGGGTCCTAATATTCACTTCCTTATGCAGTCCCCTTTCATACTGCAGCAGGGGGCTCTATACAACAGAAGTGGTGATATGGCACTTCTGAGATTAGGTTATGAAAGACTGTGACTTCCATCATGGTGCCCTCTCTCTTTTGAATCACTCCATCTGGGGAAAGGTAGCTACCATGTTGTGAGCAGCCCTATAATGAAGAACTGAAGATTTTCGACAAATACCATAGGGGTTTGTTGAAACTCACGCATAGGTGAGTTTGTCTGTGGATGTGCCATCCCTAGATGAGCTTTCCGATGACTGCAGCCAGGGCTGACAACTTCATGAGAGACTTTGACCTCAGAGCTGCTTCTGGGTTTTCGACCTTGAGAAATTATTTTAAATAACAAATATTTGTTATTTTAAACTGTGAAGTTTTGAAGTAATTTTTATACGGTATTTGACATTTTATACATATTTGCATCATCAAGTTTGATATATTTACCAATTTTCTTCATGAAGAAACAAAATCTACTAGATACATGTAATGTAGGTACAGTATTTGTAATTCATTTTACTCAATTTGTTCTTTTTTTCTTAAAGTAACATATTTGTTTATACAGCAGCACACATTAGCTGTCACTTTCTACTTTTGTTTTCAATTACAATTTTTATTTTTAATAGGTGAGTAATAATTATATGTTTATAAAGTACAAAGTGATGTTTTGAAATATGTACATATTGTGAAATGATTATATCAAGCTAATTAACATGTCATCGCCTCACATGCTTATCATTTTTTTTTGGTAGTGAGAACATTTAAAATCTAGTCTTTTAGTAATTTGAAACATACAATACTTTATTATTAACTATGATCACCATGCTGTGCAATAGATCTCAAAAACTGATTCCTCCTGTCTAACTACAACTTTGTACCCTTTGGCCAGCATCTTTCCATTCCTGCCCCCTCCCAGCCCCTCAGTTTCTAGTAAATACCCCTCTACTCTACTTCTGTGAAGTTTGAGTTTGTCAGATTCCATATGTAAGTGAGATCATGTGTTATTTTTCTTTCTGTGACTGACTTATTATGCTTAGCATAATGCCAATTTGTGCTTTAAGACTGAAATAAATTATTTTTTCCTCAATTCTAAGTGGAAGAATTCAGGTTGGTCAACCTGCAGTTTCTTAATCTCCTTCAGTTAGCTTATTAATTCATGCTTTGACAATGATCCAGAAATTTGGATTCTAAAGTGTCTTTTTTCTCCCACATTAGATATGGATGATTTTCTCCCTGCTATTCTCCTTCTTTCCGGTTTGCCAATGGATTATGACTTCAGCATAGCTGGGGGGCAAGACCGGAGGTTGATTTCAGATGATTGAAACACAGGAAAAGGGGAATTCCTTCTTCATTCTTTCTCCCTCCTACTCACCCTTCTCTCTAAACTGTCTTTCCTTTTCTCATCCTTCCCTCCTTTTTCCTCCCTGCCGCCCTTTCTGGTGTCCTGCTTCTCTTTTCAAAGTATACAGTTTCTTGGAGTGAATTTGGAAGGACTCAACCCTTGCGATTTTTGTCATTTCTCAGAAGGTAGATGAACAGACCATGGAAAAGCATGCAGTCATCATCTCCCTGGTCTTTTTAGTGAAGACAGCTACTAAAATGAGAAAAAATGTTTTATAATTTCTTCCAGGGTGTGGAAACTTGTGTTCCATCATCTTGGACTTGAGTAGGAAGACAGCTACTCCCCTCACTGTTAGAGAGGAGGACCACAAACCTGAACAATTTGTTTGGTAGTAAAACACACACACACACACACATACACACACACACACACATCTGTATGTATAATACTAATATCTAATAATATGGGTTCATATATATAATATTGATATAGATATAAACAGTCCCCCCACATACACACAGGCACATATCTATATCTCTGTCTCTGTTAGCTTTCAGAATGATTTTCACAAAAATATGAAACTATCCAGGAGTTATATGACTTGATGTTGTAAATAAATGTACCATTCCATTGAATTCACATTTATAGGATGATCTGGACAACCTCAGGTTTTTATCAAGATAATTACGTTTTGCCAAAAAATTCTTTTTGATTGGTGACTTGGGTTAAGTATAGTTTTAAATGCAAATCAATGCAAGTGTATCATGTGCACAGTAATTCTCAACTGTTATAAAAATTATGTCCATTATGCTACTTGCCGGGATTCTAGTAATCATCTAAATTCCATAAAACTTAAATTTTCAAATTATCCTTAGTAATTTAAATGTTTTATTAGACCTTTCATGAAGCATTTTTCTTCTTTGAAGAAAACAAGCTAAGTTTTTCAAAAGCACTGCAGGATAAGTTATAAGTGACTTGCACTTGTAATTTGCAGATGCTGTAATAGGAATTTTCCTTTTACCTCCATCTAAGTCCAACTACTTTGCATTCTAATTTGCAAGCAAAAAGTTGCTTTAAAACTTGCTATAAAAGTTTGTGGGTACTTTGAAAGATTTAAAATACATTTTTGCAAAAGATTCAGCAATTGAGCATGAAAATAAAGATGTGATTTCTGAAAAAAGAAAAATATATAGAGAGGAATAAATGAGGAAGTAAAAATATCTTTTATTTGATATTTTATATTTTAGAGGTAGAAAATGATATTCATATTGGTTTGTACATTTCATATAAAACATGCATGTTTTAGGCTCCAAACTTACATTTGTAAGAGATATGATACAATGCCAATAGATGCCCAATAGAGGGGGAAAAAAATCCAAATTTCTACCTCCTGTAATACTGGAAGTTCAGATGTGACATTTAAGATAAGGAGTATTCTAGTATTGCCAAAAGGATGCTACATGAGACAACATTGTCATCCTAATAAGGCATACACAAATAAAGGTCCATGGCAGTGGTGCTGAACCCTAGGAAAACTGATTTTCTTCACTAGGAATCACAGAAATCCATACACAAAAGTTGAATAAAGGAACAAAACTGCTAGTTTAGTATAAGAAATATCAGAATTGGTGGGGCGGAGCAAGATGGCCGAATAGGAACAGCTCCAGTCTCCAACTCCCTGCGCGAGCAACACAGAAGACAGGTGATTTCTGCATTTTCACCTGAGGTACTGGGTTCATCTCACTAGGGAGTGTGGGACAGTCGGTGCTGGTCAGCTGCTGCAGCCCGACCAGCGAGAGCTGAAGCAGGGTGAGGCATTGCCTCACCTGGGAAGCACAAGGGGGAAGGGAATCCCTTTTCCTAGCCAGGGGAACTGAGACACACAACACATAGAAAATTGGGTAACTCCCACCACAATACTGCGCTCTACCAAGGATCTTAGCAAACGGGCACATCAGGAGATTATACGCCATACCTGGCCAGGGGTGTCCCACACCCACGGAGCCTCCCTCATTGCTAGCACAGCAGTCTGTGATCTTGGGGCAAGGCAGCAGCGAGGCTGGGGGAGGGGTGCCCACCATTGCTGAGGCTTAAGTAGATAAACAAAGCAGCTGGGAAGCTCGAACTGGGTGGAGCTCACAGCAGCTCAAGGAGTCCTGCCTGTCTCTGTAGACTCCACCTCTGGGGACAGGGCACAGCTAAACAACAACAACAACAACAAAAGCAGCTGAAACCTCTGCAGACGCAAACGACTCTGTCTGACAGCTTGAAGAGAGCAGTGGATCTCCCAACACGGAGGTTGAGATCTGAGAATGGACAGACTGCCTGCTCAAGTGGGTCCCTGACCTCTGAGTAGCCTAACTGGGAGACATCCCCCACTAGGGGCAGACTGACATCCCACACCTCACACAGTGGAGTACACCCCTGAGAAGAAGCTTCCAAAGCAAGAATCAGACAGGTACACTTGCTGTTCAGCAATATTCTATCTTCTGCAGCCTCTGCTGCTGATACCCAGGCAAACAGTGTCTGGAGTGGACCTCAAGCAATCTCCAACAGACCTACGGCTGAGGGTCCTGACTGTTAGAAGGAAAACTAACAAACAGGAAGGACACCCACACCAAAAACCCATCAGTACGTCACCACCATCAAAGACCAGAGGCAGATAAAACCACAAAGACGGGGAAAAAGCAGGGCAGAAGAGCTGGAAATTCAAAAAATAAGAGTGCATCTCCCCCTGCAAAGGAACGCAGCTCATCGCCAGTAACAGATAAAAGTTGGACAGAGAATGACTTTGACGGGATGAGAGAAGAAGCTCCAGTCCATCAAATTTCTCAGAGCTAAAGGAGGAATTATGTACCCAACACAAAGAAACTAAAAATCTTGAAAAAAGAGTGGAAGAATTGATAACTATAGTAATTAATGCAGAGAAGGCCATAAACGAATGGACAGAGATGAAAACCATGACAAGAGAAATACGTGACAAATGTGCAAACGTCAGTAACCGACTCGATCAACTGGAAGAAAGAGTATCAGCGATTGAGGATCAAATGAATGAAATGAAGCAAAAAGAGAAACCTAAAGAAAAAAGAAGAAAGAGAAATGAACAAAGCCTGCAAGAAGTATGGGATTATGTAAAAAGATCAAATCTACATCTGATTGGGGTGCCTGAAAGTGAGGAGGAAAATGGAACCAAGTTGGAAAACACTCTTCAGGATATCATCCAGGAGAACTTCCCCAACCTAGTAGAGCAGGCCAACATTCAAATTCAGGAAATACAGAGAACACCACAAAGATACTCCTCAAGAAGAGACACTCCAAGACACATAATTGCCAGATTCACCAAAGTTGAAATGAAGGAAAAAATCTTAAGGGCAGCCAGAGAGAAAGGTTGAGTTACCCACAAAGGGAAGCCCATCAGAATAACAGCAGATCTCTCGGCAGAAACTCTACAAGCCAGAAGAGAGTGGGGGCCAATATTCAACATTCTTAAAGAAAAGAATTTTCAACCCAGAATTTCATACCGAGCCAAACCAAGTTTCATAAGTGAATGAGCAATGAAATCCTTTACAGATAAGCAAATGCTTAGAAATTTTGTCACCACCAGGCCTGCCTTACAAGAGACCCTGAAGGAAGCACTAAACATGGAAAGGAACAACCGGTACCAGCCATTGCAAAAACATGCCAAAATGTAAAGACCATCGAGGCTAGGAAGAAACTACATCAACTGACAAGCAAAATAACCAGTTAATATCATAATGGCAGGATCAAGTTCACACATAACAATATTAAACTTAAATGTAAATAGACTAAATGCTCCAATTAAAAGACACAGACTGGAAAACTGGATAAAGAGTCAAGACCCATCAGTTTGCTGTATTCAGGAGACCCATCTCACATGCAGAGACATACATAGACTCAAAATAAAGGGATGGAGGAAGATCTACCAAGCAAATGGAAAACAAAAAAAAGCAGGGGTTGCAATACTAGTCTCTGATAAAACAGACTTTAAACCATCAAAGATCAAAAGAGACAAAGAAGGCCATTACATAATGGTAAAGGGATCAATTCAACAGGAAGAGCTAACTATCCTAAATACATATGCAGCCAATACAGGAGCACCCAGATTCATAAAGCAAGTCCTTAGAGACTTACAAAGAGACTTAGACTCCCATACAATAATAATGGGAGACTTCAACACCCCACTGTCAACATTAGACAGATCAACGAGACAGAAAGTTAACAAGGATACCCAGGAATTGAACTCAACTCTGCAGCAAGCAGACCTAATAGACATCTACAGAACTCTCCACCCCAAATCAACAGAATATACATTCTACTCAGCACCACATCACACTTATTCCAAAATTGACCACATAATTGGAAGTAAAGCACTCCTCAGCAAATGTACAAGAACAGAAATTATAACTAACTGTCTCTCAGACCACAGTGCGATCAAACTAGAACTCAGGACTAAGAAACTCAATCAAAACTGCTCAACTACATGGAAACTGAATAACCTGCTCCTGAATGACTACTGGGTACATAACGAAATGAAGGCAGAAATAAAGATGTTCTTTGAAACCAATGACAATAAAGATACAACATACCAGAATCTCTGGGACACATTTAAAGCAGTGTGTAGAGGGAAATTTATAGCACTAAATGCCCACAAGAGAAAGCTGGAAAGATCTAAAATTGACACTGTAACATCACAATTAAAAGAACTAGAGAAGCAAGACCAAACACATTCAAAAGATAGCAGAAGGCAAGAAATAACTAAGATCAGAGCAGAACTGAAGGAGTTAGAGACATAAAAAACCCTCCAAAAAGTCAGTGAATCCAGGAGTTGATTTTTTGAAAAGATCAGCAAAATTGATAGACCGCTAGCAAGACTAATAAAGAAGAAAAGAGAGAAGAATCAAATAGATGCAATAAAAAATGATAAAGGGGATATCACCACCGACCCCACAGAAAGACAAACTACCCTCAGAGAATACTATAAACACCTCTACGCAAATAAACTAGAAAATCTAGAAGAAAAGGATAATTTCCTGGACACTTACACTGTCCCAAGACTAAACCAGGAAGAAGCTGAAACCCTGAATAGACCAATAGCAGGCTCTGAAATTGAGGCAATAATTAATAGCCTACCAATGAAAAAAAGTCCAGGACCAGATGCATTCACAGCTGAATTCTACCAGAGAATTCCTTTCCTTCTTAAACTATTCCAATCAATAGAAAAAGATGGAATCCTCCCTAATACATTTTATGAGGCCAACATCATCCTGATACCAAAGCCTGGCAGAGACACAACAAAAAAAGGGAATTTTAGACCAATATCCCTGATAAACATCGATGCAAAAATCCTCAATACAATACTGGCAAACTGGATTCAGCAACACATCAAAAAGCTTATCCACCATGATCAAAGGGACTTCATCCCTGGGATGCAAGGCTGGTTCAACATACGCAAATCAATAAACGTAATCCAGCATATAAACAGAACCAAAGACAAAAACCCAATGATTATCTCAATAGATGCAGAAAAAGGCCTTTGACAAAATTCCACAGCCCTTCATGCTAAAAACACTCAATAAATTCGGTATTGATGGAACATATCTCAAAATAATAAGAGCTATTTATGACAAACCCACAGCCAGTATCATACTGAATGGGCAAAAACTGGAAAAATTCCCTTTGAAAACTGGTACAAGGCAGGAATGCCCTCTCTCACCATTCCTATTCAACATAGTGTTGGAAGTTCTGGCTAGGGCAATCAGGCAAGAGAAAGAAATAAAGGGTATTTAGTTAGGAAAAGAAGAAATCAAATTGTTCCTGTTTTCAGATGACATGATTGTATATTTAGAAAACCCCATTGTCTCAGCCCAAAATCTCCTTAAGCTGATAAGAAAGTTCAGCAAAGTCTCAGGATACAAAATTAATGTACAAAAATCACAAGCATTCTTATACACCAATAACAGACAAACACAGAGCCAAATCATGAATGAACTTCCATTCACAATTGCTTCAAAGAGAATAAAATACCTAGGAATCCAACTTACAAGGGATGTAAAGGACCTCTTCAAGGAGAACTACAAACCACTGCTCAGTGAAATAAAAGAGGACACAAACAAATGGAAGAACATACCATGCTCATGGATAGGAAGAATCAATATCGTGAAAATGGCCATACTGCCCAAGGTAATTTATAGATTCAATGCCATCCCCATCAAGCTACCAATGACTTTCTTCACAGAATTAGAAAATGCTGCTTTAAAGTTCCTATGGAACCAAAAAAGAGCCCGCATTTCCAAGACAATCCTAAGTCAAAAGAACAGAGCTGGAGGAATCACGCTACCTGACTTCAAACTATACTACAAGGCTACAGTAACCAAAACAGCATGGTACTGGTACCAAAACAGAGATATAGACCAATGGAACAGAACAGAGTCCTCAGAAATAATACCACACATCTACAGCCATCTGATCTTTGACAAACCTGAGAAAAACAGGAAATGGGGAAAGGATTCCCTATTTAATAAATGGTGCTGGGAAAATTGGTTAGCCATAAGTAGAAAGCTGAAACTGGATCCTTTCCTTACTCCTTATACGAAAATTAATTCAAGATGGATTAGAGACTTAAATGTTAGACCTAAAACCATAAAAACCCTAGAAGAAAACCTAGGTAATACCATTCAGGACATAGGCATGGGCAAGGACTTCATGTCTAAAACACCAAAAGCAATGGCAACAAAAGCCAAAATTGACATATGGGATCTGATTAAACTAAAGCACTTCTGCACAGCAAAAGAAACTACCATCAGAGTGAACAGGCAGCCTATAGAATGGGAGAAAATTTTTGCAATCTACTCATCTGACAAAGGGCTAATATCCAGAACCTACAAAGAACTCAAACAAATTTACAAGAAAAAAACAAACAACCCAAAGGATATGAACAAACAGTTCTCAAAAGAAGATATTTATACAGCCAACAGACACATGAAAAAATGCTCGTCATCACTGGCCATCAGTGAAATGCAAATCAAAACCACAATGAGATACCATCTCACACCAGTTAGAATGGCAATCATTAACAAGTCAGGAAACAACAGGTGCTGGAGAGGATGTGGAGAAATAGGAACACTTTTACACTGTTGGCGGGATTGTAAACTGGATCAACCATTATGGAAAACAGTATGGCGATTCCTCAAGGATCTAGAACTAGAAGTACCATATGACCCAGCCATCCCATTACTGGGTATATACCCAAAGGATTATAAATCATGCTGCTATAAAGACACATGCACACGTATGTTTATTGCGGCACTATTCTCAATAGCAAAGACTTGGAATCAACCCAAATGTCCATCAGTGACAGACTAGATTAAGAAAATGTGGCACATATACACCATGGAATACTATGCAGCCATAAAAAATGATGAGTTTGTGTCCTTTGTAGGGACATGAATGCAGCTGGAAACCATCATTCTCAGCAAAATATCACAAGAACAGAAAACCAAACACTGCATGTTCTCACTCATAGGTGGGAACTGAACAATGAGATCACTTGGACTCGGGAAGGGGAACATCATACACCGGGGCCTATCATGGGGAGGGGGGAGGGGGGAGGGATTGCACTGGGAGTTATACCTGATGTAAATGACGAGTTGATGGGTGCAGCACGCCAACATGGCACAAGTATACGTATGTAACAAACCTGCACGTTATGCACATGTACCATAGAACTTAAAGTAGAATAAAAAAAAAAAAAAAGAAAAAGAAAAAAACAATTGTTCATAATAAATCTTTAAATAAACTTATCAGGAATAAAAAAAAAAAGAAATATCAGAATTGAAGAGTCTTTTTGTCATATAGAAAATAGACTATTCATAGGTCATATAAGTGATGTTTAACATTAGCAGCTCTTCAATAAACATTGGATTAAGAATGAATATAGTTTTGAGTTATTAATACCTATCAAGCAATGATTTCAAGTACTGGAATAGATTATCTCTAATGCCTTATATTTCAATGAGTGCTGAGAACTTAATAAAAATCATAAATACAGTGCTGGAAAGTACATTATGCATTCTCAGGTCTAGCTTCATCAGTCAGGTATGGTAAATAAATCTGAGAGATGAAATGAATACTGAAAGAACATACAGCTGAGAAATCATCCTAAATGACTCTCCAGGTTTTGTGCCACCTGGAGACAGCCTTGGTTTCTTGGAAGAACCAAAAACCAAAGAAAAGTCTATGGAATGATTGAATACATTGAGTTTTTCCTTAATTAATTATATCGTTAGTTTATTGAATTTGACAAGTATCAAGTTTATTGTGTTGCAAGAATGATAGTAAAATGTAATGGTAGAGGACTCAGGGTCTAGAATGAGAGCTTCAGAGTTCAAGTCCAAGATGATGGAACACAAGCTTCTACACCCTGGAGGAAGTTATGAAAACTTTTCTCTCATTTAATCTTCTCTACAGTGGGGCAAGTAGTGGTGCTTGACTCATAGGGCTGTTGGGAAAAGTAAGAAGCAGATGTATAAGGAAAGTGCTTAGCACATAATAAGGAATCAATAAATTGGTGGTTTTATTATTCATAGGAACCCTTATAATCATTAACACAAACATCACATTTAAGGGGGAGGAGAGGATTTTTTAGTTTGCCTTGTTGCTATACTGAATCACAATATTTAAAATAGTTTTCTGCAGTTTGAAAATATGCATCATTTTAGAAAAAGGTATTTATCAGGAGTAGGTTGTTTTAATTTTCATAAAATATAATTCATAACACAATAAGAAATTTTTGTATTATGTGTATATACACATGTGTCTGTGTGTGTATATGAACAAACACAAACACATATACGTATTTCCGTATAGTGGAGAAAGATTTGTCATATTCTTCTCCTGGAATGCTTTGCCTTTAAAGATAAACTTTAAGTTCAATTGCAAGAAATTTTTCAAAAGTATGGGCCATTTTATATTACAAGAAAAATAAATATGAATGTGGGCTGAAAAACCCTCCCATGATAATTGCCATGTTAATGATAACTGTATCTAAGGCTATCACGTGTAATATTTAGTAACTGTGATTTGGTAGATTAACAAAAGAAAGTTCTAAATGAATCAATTAGGTTTCTAACAAAGGAAATGTGTTTCTGCATTTTACACCATAGCAATTTCCATAGATGGTAGCAATCTACAAAAAGGACTAATAATACAAATTTGAGTTTCCTGGAAGGAGTCCACAGGCAGAGTGTTTCTTTGCCACACAGTTCTCACAAACAATAAATATTACTTTTACTGTGTATTATTATTACTTCAGCTTAAGATGGGGACAGCAAGATCCTCCAAATTGAATAAAGTCTAAGAGGCTTGAAAGAACAATGCTTCCAAATGATCTTTATTGTATATCAGAAGTCACAGTATGTCCCAGGGGAGTGGGAAACTGAAGGGGTCTGGTAAAGAGCCCCAGGAGAATGCTTAGCATCGTATCACCCACTGACATACAATTACAAGGCTTTGAATCTGGTCCGTGACACAATCCATGGTGATTACACTACTCACAGAAGCCACAAGACAGACAAAACTGCTTAATTTACTTATTCTCAAATGTGGCAATTTGCCTAATGAATGAAATTGACTTTATAAAATGTCAAGGATACTTTTAGTTTCAAATCCAGAATACAAGCATAGCCCTACCATGCATCCAGGACTCACAGCTATAATGGATTCAAAGTGAGGTACATGGAGTACCACATGGCTCCAGTTCTACAGGAACAGGTAGCAATAAACAGAAGAGCTGGTCAGCACAAAGGATAGCAAGAAATAAGAGACCATCTCAAATCCTGGTCAACCATGATTGTCGCTAAACATCTGCATAAGAAAATATAGAACTGTAGTTTGTCCAACCACTTTCTTTCATTTCAGCATCTTTCAACAACACATTATATTGCCTGAGTGTCCCATGAATCCTATGAGGATAAGTATAAAAAGAATAATTGTGTCTATTTGTCATGACAGAAAGCCCAAGAATGGAGATGGGAAAATTTGCAGACTCTCTAGATGGTGGTTGTGGTAGTGTATCTGAAGAAGCCAGGAATTTTGCAGGTCACCCCAGGGGATTATTTCCAGAACACAGAGCTTAAGGTATAGCACTAACTGCCCAAGTTTACATATTTCATCAGCGGCAGAGTCGAAGCCTGAACTGGACCTTTAGATGCCTATTCCAATGTTTCCTGTAGAACACCGAGGTCTTAAAATATTTAACACTGCTGTCTTTAGAGCCCACTTTGGGCTCTAAAGGTGGTTACTCTTTGCAATGTGTTTTCCAGTGTTAGCTGCCATTGTTGGATCTGGGTGGAAAACATCTTTTCTATTGACATTCATCCATATGGTTATTAGGGTCCTCAGAAAGATGTCTGGGAAGTATTTTTTACTGTAAGAATGCATGAAATTAATCTATTATGTTATTTTAGAATACATTTTGCAAAATGTTCAACACACAGTAAACGAGACATTACTAGTAAATGTCTAGAAAACTAGATTTTACTTAGTAAAATCTATTGATTTATACAGAAATGAAAAGCACTATTAGAAATTACTGCTTACGGCTTTGTGAACTCAAAAATATCTGAGATAGGTTTCAATCATTTTAGAAAGTTTATTTTGCCAAAGTTAAGGATGCACACATGACACAGCCTCAGGAGGTACTGATGACATGTGCCCAAGGTGATAGGGGCAGAATCTGGTTTTATGCATTTTAGGGAGACATGAGACATCAATCAATGCTTATAAGATGTACATATTGGTTTGAACCAGAAAGGCAGGACAACTCAGGCCTCCAGATTACAGGAAATAAGAGACAAAAGTTTTCATTCTTTTGAGTCTTAGATCAGACTTTCATGGAATACACAATTTACATGTGAGAAGGCATAGAGAAATAGTCACTTATGCCTTAGCTTGACTCAGTGAGTCTTCATTTTTACATAGACAATAGGGCAGAGGAAGCAATCGGTGAGCAGAGGGATGACTTTAGGTTCTGTCTGTCCTTTGTCCCCCACCTGGGAAGATAAGCTATCAGTTAAGATTGCCAGGGTGGAAGTCAATAAAACTGTTTTAGGGTGAAGATCTTGAGGCCCACAAGGAATTTCCTTATGGGCAATTGTGAGGAAGAGATGTAGCTTTCTTTTTAATCTTTGCAGCTATCTTATTTAGGAATAAAATGGGAGGCAGGTTTGCCTGATGCAGTTTCCAGCTTAACTTTTCCCTTTGGCTTAGATTGGGGGGTCCTGAGGTTTTTGTTTTACAGCTTCAAGATGGCTGACTAGAGGTACTCACCTACTCCACAAAGAAGAACTAAAATAGTGAGTAGACAATCAAACTTTGAATAAATTATCTAACAGAGAACTCTGGAATTCAATAGAGAAGTGATGGGAAACACTTAAGGCCAGGAAGAAGAGGGAGGGTGGGAGCCTCTATGGCAGAGATCCACTGGGAACTTGGAGAGGCTCCCCAGTGCAGAAAAAGGGTGGCTGAATGATCACCAGAGGTCCACATTTCTGCTGTAGACTCCTGCAGTTCTGGCTACGGGAGAGCTCCTTGACCATGTGGGTCCCAAGACTAACACAGGGAGTCACTTGGAGACCATATAATGGCATTGCTCCAGAGAGGTTGCTTAGACTGGGTCCTACATATCCATTGAGTCCTAAGCAGATATACCAAGGTGCCATTTTGAGATCCCAACCCCCACCAGACTGCATTCTGCCCATTTTGCCCTTAGAGCCCCATTGAAATCCCCTGTATGCAGCTGGGCACTGTGGCTGGCTGCTGCTGTCAAGGCCAAAGCACAAGCTGTTGGCAGTTACCCTGCTGTCCCTAATAGCATGGCTGCCATGCATTCAGAAGTGTCCTGAAGAAAGGCTATCCTGCTTATGGACACCACCTGGGGCCAAAGCATGGGCTCCCCAGCTGCCTGTTTATAGTTCCTGATGCTGGAAGAAACATCACCCTCCCTAGGAGAAAGGTCACAGTGCAGGTGCTGGCACCTCCATCAGAGCATTCTGCTGGGAACCTAGAGATCACCCTGACCCTACCTACCACAGCCAGTGCCTTCATGTACCACCAGGAGGCCTGAGGACAGGCCTACACTGTCTGGCTCAACACACCCATATCTGAGTATAATGTCTAAGGAATGAGGGATTGCCTTCCGCTGTCCATGGCTAGCACCTGAGCACTCCTTCTGGGAGCCTGAGAATGGGCCCACCCAATCTGTTGCTATCACCACAGCTAGCACTCACTTGAATGTGCCACCTGCAGGCCTGGGATCTGACCCACTCAGCTTATTACAGCCACCACCAACACCAGTGCCAACGGCTTGGTAGCCAGAGGATTATTCTGTCACTGCTATTGCCACCATCCACACCGTACCCACTGCCCAGGGGCTCAAGGACCTGCCCATCCACCTGGCCCATTGCTGCCACTGCTGGAACCTAAGCAAGCTGCGTAGGGGCCCAAGAATTATTCACCCACCTAGAACTTCTAACACCCATGTCATTATATGCTGCCTTGGGCTTATATGCTGCCTTGGACCCAAGGATAGGCACACCAGGCCTGCCATTGCTACCACTGGAGTTGAAGGATGGGCCCACCTATTGTCCCTATCACTAGCAAACTTCACCACAGCCTTCACTAACAACCACACCCTAAGCCACTGAGGAAATCTCAGACACCACTGACACCTTTGTAAAGATCATATGGAGACTACACTACGGCACACACCTTGAATCAAAGCCAAAATTCCCTTATCTATCCAGCACCACAGACACATCTTCAGGAAAAAGTCCTCCCTTACAAAAGCAAATTCAGAAAATTGGAAGAAGTGATTGTTATACCAGATGCACAGATATCTATGTCAGGACATAAGAAGTGTAAAAAAGCGAGGAAATATGACACCTCCAAAGCAATACAATGATTCTTTAGCAACAGATTCTACTGAAAAAAAAGTATTGAATCCCAAATAAAGAATTTAAAATAATGATATTAAAAAGCTCAGTGGGATAGAAGAAAATTGAGATAAATAATATAAAATATTAGTAAAACAATCCATGCTATAAATGAAAAATTTATCAAAGAGCACAAAAAGGAATCAAATACAAATTCTGGAACTGAAAAAGTTATTGAAGGAAATGCATTGAAAACTTTCACCCTAGACTAGATGAAGCAGAATAAGAGATTTTAGAACTTGAGGATAGGTCTTCTTAAATAAACCAGTCAGACAAAAATAAAGAAAATAGAATAAAAAAGAATGGACAAAGCCAATGTGATATATGGGGCACTATGACATGACCAAATATTTGTATTTTCAGTGTCCCAGAATGTTTAGAGAAAACAACAGGGATAAAAAACCTATTTAATGAAATAATAGCCGAAAACTTCTCAAGTCTAGCAAGAGATTTAGACATCTAGACATAGGAAGTTTCTCAATGGCACATTGAGAAGACTGTCTTCTCACATTGACTGTCAAAAGTCAAAGACAAAGATAAAAATTCTATAAACATATATTCTACATGCTGAAAGAAAAAGACTGTAAGTCAAGGATACTATACCTAAAAAATATATCCTTCGTAAATGAAGGAGAAATGAAGTCTTTCACAGGTAGATAAAAGCTGAAAGAATTCATCGGTACTAGACCAGCCCTACAAGACATGCTTAAGAGAGTTCTGTACCTCCAAACAAAAGGAAAATATCACCATTATAAAAACACACAGAAGTATAAAACCCACTGGTAGAGCAAACATACAAATGAGAAAGGCAAAGAGCTCAAATGTCACCATGACCAAAAACTGAAAAACCACAAAGATAAAGAGAGAAAGAAAGAGACAAAGAATATAGAAATCAGCCATAAATCAGTTAATGAAATGACAATAATAAACCCTCACAAATCAATAATAACCTGGAAAGTAAATGAGTTAAATGTTCCACTTAAAAGATATAGACTGCCTTAATTGATTGGAAAAACATGACCCAACTATATGCTGCCTACCAGAAACTCATCTTCTCAGTAAAGACACATATTGACTGGAAGTAAAGAAATGGAAAAAAGTTATTCCATGCAAACAGAAGCCAAAATGAGCAGTAGTAGCTATACTTATATGTGATAAAACAGACTTCAAGTCAAAGACAATAAGAGAGACAAAGTCATTATGCAATACTAAAGATATCAATTCTGCAAGAAAATATAACAATTCTAAACATATATGCAACCAACAGTGGAGCATCCAAATACATAAAGCAAATAGTATTAAATCAAAAGGGAGAGATAACTTGCAATTCAATAATAGTAGGGGGCTTAAACATCCAATTTCAGGAATTGACGTAACATCCAGTCAGAAAATCAACAAAGAAACACTGCATTTAAACTGCACTCCAGACCAAATGGAACTAACAGACATTTACAGCTGCCAAATACACATTCTTCTGAAGAGCACATGGAACATTCTCCATAGTACATTATATGTTAAGCCACAAAAACAAGTCTTAAAAAATTTTAGAAGGTTTAAGTTCTATCAAGTATCTTTTCTGACCCCAATGGCATAAAACTATAAATCAATAACAGGAGGAACTTTTGAAACTTTATAAGTACATGAAAATTAAACAACATGCTCCTGAATAACCAATAGGTCAATAAAAAAAATCAAAGGAGAAATGTTAAACTTTCTTTAGAGAAGTGAAAATGGAAATAAGGTATCCCAAAACCTATGGAATACAGCAAAAAACAGTACTTAGAGGGAAGTTTATTGAAATAAATGCCTACAACAAAAAAGAAGAATGAGCTCAAAGGACCTAACATTGCACCTCAAGTAACTAGAAAAACAAGAACAAACTTAACCCACAATTAGTGGAAAAAAAGGAAATAATAAAAATTGGAATGGAAAGAAATGAGATAGAGATGAGAAAAACAGCACAAAAATCAACAAAATAAGTTGAGTTTTTAAAAGAAAAAATCAACAAATCTTCAGCTAGATTAGAAAAAGAGAAAAGACTAAAATAAACAGATTAGAGATGAAGAAGGAGACATTACAACTGATATCACAGAAATACAAAGGATCATAAAAGACTATTATGAACAACTGTATGCCAATAAATTAGATAAACTAGAAGAAACAGATAAATTCCTGAATATATACAACATACCGAAGTTGAATAATTAAATCTAATAAAAGTCTTCCATCAGAGAGAAGTCCAGAACCTCATGACTTCACTTCTGAATTCTACAAAACATTAAAATAAAAGCTAATATAAATTCCCCTTGATGTATTTCAAAAATATTGAAGAGGAAAGGGTATTTTCAAACTCATTTTATGAGGCCAACATTACCTGATACCAAAACCAAATAAGGGTACAACAACAACAACAGCAACAAGAAGAAGAAAAACTACAGGCCAATATCCCTGCTGAACAGAGATGCAAAAACGTTCAACAGAATACTAGCAAACTAAATTTAACAACACATTAAAAGTCATTCACCATGATCAAGCAGAATATATCCCAGAGATGCAGGATGTTTCAATATCCACAAAACAATAGACATGCTGTATAATATTAACATAATAAGGGACAAAAATTATAGGATAATTTCAATTGATACAGAAAAAGCATTTAACAAACTACAACATCACTTCCTAATAAGAACTCTCAGCAAATTGGGTTTAGAAGGAAGGTACCTTAACCTAAAAGACCATATATGACAAACGCACAGCTGACATTATACTGAAAGGGCAAAAGTTGAAATTCTTTCCTCTAAGATCTGACTCAAGACAAGTATGTCCACTTTTATGACTTCTAGTCAACATAGTATTGGAAGTCTTGCCAAAGAGATAAGGCAACAAAAAAAATAAAAAGCATCCAAACTGGAAAAGAAAAAGTTAAATTATTCCTTTTTTGCATATTATGTAATGTTATACTAAAATAATTCTAAATACTTCACCAAAAAAACCCTGTTATACCTATTTAAAAAATTCAGTAAAGTTACAGGATACAAAATAAACATAAAAATTAGTAGTGTTTCTATACACCAATAGCAAACTATATGAAAAATAAATCAAGAAAACAATCTCATTCATAAGAGCTCCAAAAAATGAAAATACCTAAGAATGAATTTAACAAAGGAAGTGAAAGATTTTTACACTGAAAATCATAGAGCATTAATTAAATAACCCGAAGAAGAAACAAATGAATGAAAATATGTCCTGTGTTCATGGATTGCAAGAATAAATATTGCTATAATGTCCACACTACCCAAAGTGATTTACAGAGTCAATGTAATCTCTATCAAAATACAAATGACATTTTTCACAGAAATAGAAAAAAAAGGTACTAAAATTTATATGGAAGCACAAAAGATCCCAAATAGTAAAACCAATCTTGAGCAAAAAGAACAAGCTTGAGGAATCACGTTTGCTGACGTTAAACTATGCTTCAAAGCTATAATAAATGAAAGCACATGGTAGTGACATAAAAAAGACACACAAGTGGAATAGAATGGAGACCCCAGAAAAAAAGCTGCACATTTATAATCAACTGATTTTTTATGAAAATGCCAGAAATATACAATAGAGAAAGGACAGTCTCTTCAATAGGTGATATTGGGAAAACTGGATATCACATGCAGAATAATGAAATTAAACCCTTTACTCTTACCATATACAAATACCCAAACTGTAAATGAATCAAAAGCTTAAATGTATGACCTGAAACTATGAAACTACTAGAAGAAAACATGCCCATCTTAATTACATTGGTCTCGGCAACAGTTTTTTCAATATGACATCAAAGGCAAAAGGAACAGAAGCAAAAACAGGCAAATGGAATTACATTAAACTAAAAGCTTTTACATAGCAAATGAAATAATCAACAGAGTAGGAGACAACCTGCAGAATGGGAGAAAATATTTGCAAAGTAGACATCTGATGAGGGGTTAATATTTGAAATATGCAGGGAGAATAAACTCTCAATAGCAAGAAAACAAATAACCCTATTAAAATGAACAAAAGAATTCACATAGTGTATTGTGAATACACAATGTGTATTCATACATTTCTCATAAAAGATGTACAAGTGTCCAACAGGTATATGAAAAAATGCTTTACAACACTAATTATCAGGGAATGCAAAGCAAATGCATAATGAAGTATCACCTCACATCTGCCAAAATGGCTATTATTAGAAAGATAAAAAAAGATAACAAATGCTGGCAAGGATATGGAGAAAAGGGAACCCTTGTACATTGTTGGTAGGAAAGTAAATTAGTAAGAGTAAAGTAAATTAGCTCTTATGGAAAAAGGTATGCTGGTTCCTCATAATATTAAAAATACATGGACCATATGACTCGGAAATACCACTACTGCATATATATTCAAAGGAAATAAAATCACTGTGTCAAAGAGATCTCTGCATTCCCATGTTTACTGCAGCACTATTCATAATAGCCAAGAAATAGAAACAACCTAGGTATTCATCAATGGATAGGGAGATAAAGAAAATGTATTATATATACAAAATGAAATTCTGTTTAGCCATCAAAAAGAATAAAATCCTGTCAACATTTGCAACGTGGATGAACCTGAAGAACATTATGTTAAGTAAAATAAGCCAAACGTAGAAAGATAAATATCACATGATCTTACCTACATGTAGATTCTAAAGAAGCTGATTTTATAGACAAACAGAGTAGAATGGTGGTTACCAGAGAGCTTGGAAGGCTAGGAGAATGAGAATGCAAAGATCTCAGTCAAGGACATATAATTACAGTTACATAGGAGACCGAAAAAGTCCAGAATAGGCAAATAAATAGACAGTAGGTAAGTGATTGCTTGAGGCCAGGAGGTCTGGGGAGAGGATAGGTGAGGATGGGAGAGAAATTGGGAATAATTGCTAATAGTAATGGAGTTTCTTTCTGGGGTGATGAAAATACAATAAAATTGATTGTGTTTATGGTTGCACAACTCTGCGAACATACTAAAAACCATGCAATTGTACACTTTAAATGGGTGAATTGTATAGTATGTAAATTGTCTCTGAAAACTGTATAAAAAAGAAGGTATTAGAAATACTGTTGGAAAAGTATACACTTATCACCAACTCAAAACATTATTTCTCTCTAGATATGTGTCAGGATTACTGGAATCACACATACTTAATTTTTCTGAATATTTGGTAGGCAATTAATATGATCCAGTCTTTATAAAAGCTCATAGTTCTTCATCATACTTAGAAAATGAAATGATAATTCCAAACCAAGGCTACAAAAATAGTAGAATCATTTTATTCTTACTGTATGAAATTAAACTATGATTGAAATCTGTCTCCTCATTAGTCTCCTGCAACACATCTATGGATATGAATATTCATATGCTCATGTATAATTTTCTGTGCAAATATACTCAAATTCAGATATTCATAGCAATAAACTAAGTAGACAGGTGGCAATTCCATGACAACTTTCTTTTCCTACCTGATTACTCAAAGGTGTTGCTAAAAACTTTATTTTAAAAATTTATATGTGTTCTCGGAATTTAGAATAGCAAAAACAAAACAAAAAAATCACCAGTCATCTTTAATCAAAATGTGCTACAGATATGATTCTAGTATTACATACATGAAAAGCAAGAAGCCAAGGCTGAAGGCCTATTTTTCAAAGCATAAGAAGCTTATTACTCTATGTCTGTTTTCTCTCAAATGCTTCCCTACTTATTCTCATCTATTTTTCAATTTGGTGTTTCCTTATATTGTCAAAGCAGGTGCCTTGCTCACACTAGCAGGAATATGTGTTTTAAAAGGTCCCACAGGGAATAATTTACCATACAAGATTACTTCATGACTAATGATGCTCTCTATAAACACTGAGGTGCTATTTGACTGCCTGGTTGGTGGTGGTCCAAACTGGTGACAGTTGGCATGTGTTTTATCTCATCTCGCCTTCCAAATTCTTGACATAGTCTAATATATGTTGGAAAGAAGCTTGGGGATGTTATAAGGAATAAAATGATGAATAGAAGCTATTAAATAACATTACTACAAATAAAACATTGAACACAGGTCTTTATCATCTTTAGTTTTATCAGTGACACAGAGGTCTTTTTGAAACTCTATTTCTAACCTAAAGTATTAGCTGCTGAACACTATAAAATAACAAGATCTCATTCCATCCAAGCTTATGATTGGGAATGTGGGTAGAGAGGAGGAAACTTTTTCAATTAATTTTCTACTCTAGCTCAAATTTTAAAACTACAGATAATGCATATGAAATGCTGTGTGAAGTGTAAACACTGTATGAAAATAAGGTGGTTTTAATATTACTGTAATATTTAAACCATATATTTTATTAGATCTTTTTTTTTTTTTTTTAAGATGGAGTCTCATTCTGTCACCCAGGCTGGAGTGCAGTGGTGCGAACTCAGCTCACTGAAACTTCCACCTAGTGGGTTCAAGCGATTCTCCTGCCTCAGCCTCCCAAGTAGCTAGGATTACAGGCGCCTGCCACCACACCTGGCTAATTTTTTTGTATTTTTTTAGTAGAGACGGGGCTTCTCCATGCTTGCCAGGCTGGTCTTGGTCTTGAACTCCTGACCTCAGGTGATCTACCTGCCTCAGTCTCCCAGAGTGCTGGGATTACGAGAGTGAGCCACTGACCAGGCCTAAATAAACATTTTTTTTTTTTTTTTTTTTTTTTTTTTTTTTTTTTTTGTGAGACGGAGTCTCGCTCTGTCGCCCGGGCTGGAGTGCAGTGGCCGGATCTCAGCTCACTGCAAGCTCCGCCTCCCGGGTTTACGCCATTCTCCTGCCTCAGCCTCCCAAGTAACTGGGACTACAGGCGCCCGCCATCTCGCCCGGCTAGTTTTTTGTATTTTTTAGTAGAGACGGGGTTTCACCGTGTTCGCCAGGATGGTCTCGATCTTCTGACCTCGTGATCCACCCGTCTCGGCCTCCCAAAGTGCTGGGATTACAGGCTTGAGCCACCGCGCCCGGCCTAAATAAACATTTTTAAAGAACCTAAGCTTATCTTTTTAAAATTTTGATGACTGGCCCTAGTCATTTCGAGTTCATTCAGCATCTGTAGCAAGGGAACAAACACAAAAGACAAATATGTTTCTAACCTCAAAAACACAAAGTATATTTTTATGTTAACCTGTACAAGAAAATACAACTTCTACAAATATTCTTAAACCAATAAATAATTTTAATTTTAAGCTTATTTACAATAAAACTAGAATTTTAAGAGTAACAATTCAAGTTGTACATAATTTTTAGAAATATATCTAAAGCTGTTATAAGTTTTAGATCGTAGATAAAATACCAATATGGAAATATTTTCATCAATACTCACACATTTCCTACCCTCATCACCCATGACATTCAGCATAATCTGGCAACCTATGCAAGCACGTGAAATGTGTTTTCAGTTTTCTATTTTTTTGTCGGGGGGGGGCAGTGGATGATTACCAATTCATCTGCTTTCTTCTGTTTGACTAATATTTACAAGCGCTTTCTTTCCTCTTTCTTTATAAACATTGAAATTAAAAAGCTTTATCAAAATTCATAATGAATAAAAGAATTGCTATTAAGAACATTGAGTTGAGGCCGGGCGCGGTGGCTCAAGCCTGTAATCCCAGCACTTTGGGAGGCCGAGACGGGCGGATCACGAGGTCAGGAGATCGAGACCATCCTGGCTGACACGGTGAAACCCCGTCTCTACTAAAAAAATACAAAAAACTAGCCGGGCGAGGTGGTGGGCGCCTGTAGTCCCAGCTACTCGGGAGGCTGAGGCAGGAGAATGGCGTGAACCCGGGAGGCGGAGCTTGCAGTGAGCTGAGATCCGGCCACTGCACTCCAGCCTGGGCGACAGAGCGAGACTCCGTCTCAAAAAAAAAAAAAAGAACATTGAGTTGAGAGCCCAAAGACCTGGCTTAGGATCCTAACTCTCCGATTTCTGCTGCATTATCTTGAACAAATGACTTAGTGTTTGTCTTCCAAATGCTTCAACTATAAATACGTGTAATCATAGTGCCCCCTTTATGGGATTATTGGGAGGATTAGAAGTAATGCAAATAAAATATTTGTGATAATTTTTGACACTTAAAATATGCTCAACAGTTGTTAGATGTTGTTAGTATTACTTTTCTTTACTTATTTTTTTTTAAATATAGGCAAATTTAGGAAAAAATAAAGTCTGTATGTGGCAACTGTGATGAGCTTATGTGTTGCTCAATCTTTAATCTGCACACAGACTTGAGTTGCATCCACCTCGCTCACCACGGCAACCCCAGGATCCAGCACAGTATTAAACATACAGGGTACACTCAGTAACTGTCGAATTCATGAGCAAATGAATGTATTAGTAAACCTGACCTCAAGGCCAAGGGAAGACACTGGGCTATTTCCTACTTGTCCAAGAGCGGACGAGGAAGCTTCTATAAACTAAGGTAGCTTTGCCTCAGTTGTTTTCTATCACTGTCCCATCTGTTGTAGCCTTATGGGTTTTGCCCTCATGTTAACTAACTGATCTGGCTTGGCGTTCCACCACTCCACAATCTTGTGTATAAACTTCTGTATTGATTTTCACAGTCAAGGGTGATGCCCAGCAATATGTAAGACATGGTTTAAGATATGTTTAAACCTTTCAAGTACTCATGCTAATTCTAACAGCACCTATATGTATTTGCTACTATATGCTAGGTATACAAATACATACTCTCATTTAATCCTCATACAAACTGAAAAATTATCTACATTATACATAGAAGAAAAAGGTGAACACAAAGAGAGATTAAATGATTTTGCTGAGATTCTACAGTTCAGTTAGGTATCAATCACACTAATAGCCAAGATTTATTGAATGCTAACTAAGTGCCAGACACTCATCTATGTGCATATTCATTGCAACACTCTGAGATAAGTACTATTATAATCAGAGAAACTGAGAGTGAGAGAGAGTAAGTGACTGGATCCAGGTCACACACTTAAGTCGTACAACCAGTATTCACATCTAGGCAATTTCACTCAAGTACCCATACCTAACAACCATAATGCAAGGACCATCACTGTAGGGTCACTCTGAAGACCGCATTTCTCATTTCTTTCTTATTTCGAGGTGCATTCTTTTGTGGTGAAGTTCAACCTTGATCTAATTTACAAATATGTTATGGACTTTAAACTCTATCAGTTCACCTATTGTTGGTATGGAATGTTTGCAAAGGCAAGTTAGAAGTTGATTGATGAAGTTGTGGTGTTATTTTTTTCATACGTTACTGCATTTATCACTTTAAAATTTAGGTGGACGTTAATATCACCAAGATAAGCATGATGACATTTCTATATACTACTTCCAGCAATACCATATTTAAAGTTAGAACTGATGGTATTTTTGAGAGACTGTTTTTGCAAAGAAACGAAATGAAATGAGTATATGCATAAGATTGCACATAAATTGTGCCTTTTATTTTAACCATCATACTTGGCAGAAAACTATGCTCTGTCTGCACATATCACCTTGCATGGTTGACACATAATAGCCTTTTTTATTTACAACAGAAGAGTTCTGCAAACAAAATATTCTTTAGGTAAGAATGCTTAATATCATTCATATTTCTTAACTTTAAGTTAAACAATAATTTGGTTCATTTGAGATTAATATCATTGTTGGAGATCACAAGAAATCCAAAAGAAAAAAACCAAAACAATCAAAATCAAATTTAAAATCTAGCATCATAATTTAGAAAAGAAATTTATACTTAAACATTTACATTATTTTAATATTAAATTATTAAATTATAATTTCTTTTTGCCATAAACTATAGTTTAGTAAAATTTAATTCTTGGGGATCCCATTAGAAGGGGGAAAAACTTTGTTAGCTAGAAAATTAATGTTAAATGTGTTTTAAATTATCATTCAAAAATATTTTGTAGTATGATATAGGACCTGATATCTTTCTCCCCAGTATTGTCATTGGGTATGTTAAGACTGATGGGAGCAGGCTGGGAAAATCCTAAGGTACCAACGATCAAGAATAGTTTCCAAAGGCAGGACTACACAATACAAGAGAAGGTAGAAATTTGACATAAGTTGCATACTTACATTAAATTGTGCAACTTAGTAAGCATTATTATTTCTATTGTATAAATGAGGAAATTAAGGCTTTGAGATACTGCATAACTTGCAAATGGGCCCACAGCTATGAGTGAAGACGGTGTCTAATTCTGAGCTTTCTTTATTCAATACCCTGAACTGTTTATACTGCATTATATTGCCTCTATGTAACAAACAGTTGCATTCATTAATCATTTCAATATAAAGCATAATTGAGCATTAATCATATGGTGTATGTCATGGTGTGTTCTTGAGATGAGAAAATAAAATGAAACATTCTGGTTTCTGCCCTCAGGGAGCTCAAATCTAAGAAAAGAGAAAGATTGCTAAACAGACACTTAGGGTCAGTGTAACAATAGAGGCTACTGTATGGTGGAGTGAAAGGGTGGATAATGAATGACTATCTTAAATGATGGGTTGAAATTTTTTTCAGCTAGACAACCAGGAGAAAGATATTCCAGTAAGAAAAATAATTTAAGGAAAATTATGAAACATGGAATCACATGGTGTATTAGGGGAACAACAAGTGAGATTTCATTGTCTAGTATAGAGCCAGTAAAATAAAGTGGGTAAAGTAATCGGTTCTTCACAGTTACAAAGGCAATATTTGAAAATCATACTTATGAGTTTTTTTTCCCTGATTTTACAAGAGAATAATGTACAATTGTTTTAGAGCTTTTCATCCTTTGACCTTTGCCTACATATCCTAAGTCATTTCCTCTACTACTATCTTTATAGATAAAGACCCATCCTTTATCAATAATAAAGATCTTATGGAGTGCTTACTATGAGTCAATCCTTTTTTAAGTTGCTTAATATCTACTGACTCATTTTTTATTTTATTTTGAAAGAATTTCAAACTTACAGAAAAGTTGTATGAATAATATAAACCAAACCAACCAAACTCCTGTTTATTCTTCATCCAAGAGGCCCCATGCAAATTTTGGCAATCATCCCAACTATGCTTTTTATAGCCATATATATGGCTGTAAGATATATATGTTTTCTCTCTATATATGTGATAAGATATGTCATCACATATAAGACATATGTGAAATATATAGCTATATAAAATTATATTTTTATAGCTATATATTTATGTATACAAAACATAGAGCTATAAAAAATGTATAGAGCTATTTCATTGTCTAGTATAGAGCCAGTAAAATGATGTGGATAAAGTAATCAGTTCTTCACTCTCTCTCTCTCTCTCTATTCATATATATGTAAATAGCTATATATAAATATATACATTTTATAGCTATATATACTTTATATAACTATTTACTTATATGAATATATATGAATACTTGATAGATGGGACACAGCAACAGGGGAAGCTTAATCATTAATTGAATCTACATATATATCCATATGCATTTTCATATATATAAGAATATATATATTCATATATATTCATATATAGCTATATAATAGCTAAATATATACATTATATATACATAACTATTTCACTGTCTAGTATTGAGCCAGTAAAATGAAGTACATAAAGTGATCAGTTTATATATAATAGCTATGTATGAATCATATGTATTTCAATTACTTTCATGAACTTCGTATGTGTGAATACTACAGTGCCTTGTTTTATAAAATACCCCTTAATTTGGGTTTTTCTAAAATTTTCTCATGATGAAATCCATGTTGTTCATTTTTGGCCAGAACATCATAGTGACACTGTACTTTTTTATCATTGTATTCTTTTGGGAATCAAATGACACCAGTTTGTCCCATTACAGGCAGTAGTGACTTTGATTTGCCTGTGATGATGTCCTCTGTGTTTCTAGACTAGAAAGTTACTTTTTCTTTCCTCCATAATTAATAAGAATTTTGTGAGGAGAGAATATGTAAATCCTGTTCTTCCTCCTACACTCACCTAATAGTTTTGGCAGCCATGCTATTTCTTGCAAGAATTATCATTATGCAAATTTTTAAATACTGTAGTGACTTTTCTAATTCCATCATTCCTTCTATATATTTAATAGTCTACTATAAAGGAAAGCTTTTCCTTTTCTTCATTTGTTAATTAATTTATATCATCGTGTACTCATGGATTTCAAATTTCATGTAATGAATTATAACTTACTATTTTTGTGATTTATTTTGGTGTTGAAATTGTTCTAGATTTGACCAGTTAAAGCCTGTTCAAACTGCTTTCCTGTGCTTTTTTTTAGCACTTCATTTTCTTGTGCCAGGTTGGATTTCCCTTTATCCTCAATACATTTCATTCGATTTCTCTGTATGTGATCCATTCTCCAACCTCACTGGGCCACCACCATGCTCTCCTTCCATTGTGCTCCCTTCTCCTCTGCTCTAGTGCCATCTTTATATAGGTCCCAGCTACCACCAGCCTGCTTTCTGAACTCACTGGGACATGCTAATTGCTATTTTACTGAATTGGAAGGGAGTAAGGATGAAAGGAAAGAAGAAAAATCATTTATTTTAGTTCTGTTTTTTTATCATCAAAGAACAATGAGATAGGTACAATAATCAGATTATTATATCTGTTTTGTATGTTTTGTATCCAAGTACAAAATTGGTAGGTGAATTTTCTAGGTTTATACATTTAAATAGGGCAGAATTTAAATTCAGTTGTTGTGACTGTAGAGTACCTACTTGGATCCATTACATTCTGCCATCTCTCTTAGGCAGTAGATAGATGAAAACAAGGGTGTGTCTGTGACACAGAAAAAGTCTAAGCTACAGATACCACAGTTTGGCAAGACAGATACTAACTTCTGTGCTGTATTTATGGCATTGAAGTTGGATGCCAATGAGGAAGGGGATATGGAGAGGGAAGAGTAAAGATCTAACTATGGCATCAAAGACACATTAGCAAGGAAAGGACCAGTAAAGAGATACCATAGATTGAAACAGACAGAAAAGAATGAATGGTAAGAAAGGGAGAAAAAACTAATAATGATAGGATAATGCATAGGGAAGAAGAAGCTAACCTAAATTTTTTCACTTGATTTCATGATTAGGTGACTATTGGTGATTTGATTCTGCATGTCACGTGATTTATTCACAGTCTGTCATTATAGCTGAAAAATGGTGAAAACACTTCCAAGTAATAGCATATAATCGAACTGCTTAGAAGCCTCATACAATTCTCTGTATAAAGCAAACACTCAATATGAAGCTATCACATTTATCAAAAGACATTAAAATGAACTTACATGATTAGATAATTTTCTAAAACAGTAATTCTAGAAGAGAATAGCAAATAATATAAATTAAAGGAGAAAAGTTTTAGCAGCATGGATTTAAAAGAGAAAAGTGAATGAAGATAGAGGTTTTAGGTCTTCTGACAATGTCTTAGGGAAGTGTAAAGAAGGAGCCACCTTTATTTGTTTTTAGAGATAAAGAAAAAGAAATTATTTTTTTATTTAGTTTTTTTTATTTTTCGAGACGGAGTCTCACTCTGTCACCCAGGCTGGAGTGCAGTGGCAGGATCTCGGCTCACTGTAAGCTCTGCCTTCAGGATTCACTCCATTCTGCTGCCTCAGCCTTCCCAGTAGCTGGGACTACAGGCGCCTGCCACCACGCCAGGCTAATTTTTTTGTGTTTTTAGTAGAGACGGGGTTTCACTGTGTTAGCCAGGATGGTCTCGATCTCCTGACCTTGTGATCCACCCGCGTCAGCCTCCCAAAGTGCTGGGATTACAGGCAAAGTTTTGTTTTATCAGCAATTTGAAGAGTGCTAATGTATTTAATCCTAAGAAAACTAACCCACAATGTAAATATTTTTCCTCATTTTATAGGTAAAAAGGTTAAGATAGCCAAATTAAATATCTTAACCTGAAGTCACAGAGAGAGAGTGGCAGACACAAATTCCAAACCTATGAACAACACTTTAGCTATAGTGCCTTAGTACTTTGCAAGAGAGTTTTAAGCTATATGATACTTAATATGATTTGTAGCTCAAGATCCTATTATTAATGGATCTGTATGAATTGCAGCTGTGAGAACAGAAAAGTAAGATGAAAGCTGAAAACTGAAGGAGAAAATCATATTTCATAAAGATGGGGAAGTTTATTATTCAGGGGTCCTTTAAATTAAAATAAAAACCTTCCAACAAAAATAGTAGTAACAGAAGTGGAGGAAGGGTAAGAGTAAAAGTAGCACTGGCAGTTGTAAAGCTGGTAGCAACAATGGATGGTGCCTACTATGTACTATGCATTAATTTACACTATGTATATCAAGTTATATCACTTTATATATATAATTATATAAATGTATTAGTATCATATAGTTTAAATATATAATTTAATAGTTTATAATATCACACATACACACACACACATATATAACACCTATATATAAAATATTCATTTATACATTTTCTTTTATGGTAGAAATTCCTATCTTTTTATCTGGTGCCTCTTTTAACTACTAATTATTTTAGTGCAGGCCTGATATTTGAGATAAGATGGACATGAACATTTTTTCTCTTTCTTGTCCAAATCCTCCCACGAAATGACCTTTAGGACTCTTATTCAGTTTTAATGGCAGGGAGGATATAGATGCTTTTATCCATTTTAAGCATCCATGGATTGTTATTGTTCTGTCTCTCCATTATCATTTAGACAATCAATACGTATTTACCTTCTTTAGCAAATAAGTCAATGATTGCAAAGCCCTTGCAATTATTTGGACTCCCTCTAGTTTGTGTCTTTCTGGTAATGAGAGGATGAAAAACAATCCTATGGTTTTCTAGAAACAGCATCATTAATTGTGTAAGAGAAGAATTATCTCCTTCTTTCTCATGGTGCAATAACTTTTTGAATTCTACTCAAATAGCAAAATTTTATTTAAATGCACCGTACAGATGCATATTACAACTTTATCTCTTAGTTGTCATTTCTTTGGTTTTCTCCATGTGTATCTCTTTTTGCACCCACCCCCTGCCTCACTTATATACCAGAGATGGGGGAAAGGCAGGTATTAGCATAGGCTAAATATTATGTTTTCTTTTTCTTCTTCTTCTTCTTTTTTTTTTTTTTTTTTTGAGATGGAGTCTTGCTCTGTCGTCCATGCTGAAGTGCAGTGGCATGATCTTGGCTCACCACAACCTCTGCCTCCCAGGTTCAAACAATTCTCCTACCTCATCCTCCCGAGTAGCTGAGATTATAGGGCTCCACCACCATGCTTGGCTAATTTTTGTATTCTTAATAAAGATGAGGTTTCAGCATTTTGGCCAGGCTCTTCTCAAACTCCTAACCTCAGGCGATCCACCCACCTTAGCCTCCCAAAGTGCTGGGATTACAGGCATAAGCCACCATGCCTGGGCAAAATAATGTTTTCAAAATATGTTTAGGAAAACAATAAATGTTAAAATGCAAAATTGGTCTAAAGAAAATATTAAATAATAGTAGAAGTAATATTTGGGTATATAATGAGCTTTTGCTACATAAAAATTTTTGTCTAAAATTTAGTGGTTTAAAAAAATAGCCATTTTTTTATTTCACATGATTGTAGCTTGACTATTTGGGCTGGTCTTAGGCGGATAGTTCCTGTGGTCTGTGCCTGGTTAGGTTGATCTTGGTTGGACTTATTTATCCATCTCCATCTCCTGGCAACTGTCAGGTTGCTGTGTGCTGGCTGGTTTATGATGTCCTTGGTTGGGACAGCTATGATGACTGGCCCTTCTCTACAATGTGTCTCATCCTTCAGAAGAATAGTCAAGCCTTGTTTTTTGTGGTGGCAGAGTTCCAGAGCTGTATGAAGGCACACTCCAATGGACAAGCCTTTCCCATCCATTGTCTTATATCACATTCATCAGACTCTATTAGGTTTGCTACCACATATTGGCCAAAGCAAATATTTTGTCCAAACCCAGAGTCAGCATGGAAAAGCAACCACCAAAGAGTAAGGATAAAAGGGAAATGTAAACAAATTCACCACAACATGATGGCAAATTTGTGAAGGATGCATACGAACGATTAGACAGCATATTGTATATAATTACAGGTTATAGTATTTCAGGAATTATAATCAAATTGTTACAGTGGGTAGCTAGTCTGGTATGAGCAGAACAGGAGAGGGCTTCCCTGCCCCCCACACACAAGGAATGTTGGGTGACCATCAGGTGATGGTCAGTTGATTGTTAATTGTCTCCCTAAACTAGTAATTGGTCCCAGATGGCACTAGGAAAAGGCAGTCTCCTAATAGATAGAAAATACCTGAAACTGATCAGCAGCTTCACAGTAAGATGTCAGGAGTTGAGAGAAATAATGCAATACCCCAGAAGTATGCCACCATATAAAACCTCAAGTCAGGCCAAGTGCGGTGGCTCATGCCCGTAATCCTAGCACTTTGGGAGACCAAGGCGGATGACCTGAGGTCAGGCATTTGAGACCAGTCTGGTCAACACAGTGAAACCCTGTCTCTACTAAAAATACAAAAGTTAGCTGGGCATGGTGGCGGGTACCTATAATCCCAGCTACTCAGGAGGCTGAGGCACGAGAATTGCTTGAACCTGGGAGGTGGGGGCTGCAGTGAGCTGAGATCGCGCCACTGCATTCCAGGCTGGGGCAACAGAGTGAGACTCCATCTCAAAACAAAAACAAAAACAAACAAACAAACAAAAAACTCTCAAGTCAAAATGTCAGAGTGTGCATTTGTCTTTCAAGTTGCCTGCTGGGCCTTCTTCCAAGTGTGCTTTCCTTCCATTTTTTCCTTCCTGCTCTAAAGCTTTTTAATAAACTTTCACTCCTGCTCTGAAACCTGCCCTTTGCCTCTTCTTCTGCCTTATGCCCCTCAGTCAAATTCTTTCTTCTGAGGAGTGAAGAATTGAGGTTGCTGCAGACCCATAGGGATATGGGTTCACGGCTATTACCAAAACCACATTTTATCCAAATCCATAAACTGAAGAGTGATTTTTCAAAAAAATCTTGTTATCTTGAATGTACTCTTGAATGTAGGGACCACATAGGATGTTCTTTTTTTTTTTTTTTTTTTTTTTTTTTTTTGGGACGGAGTCTGGCTCTGTCACCCAGGCTGGAGTGCAGTGGCCAGATCTCAGCTCACTGCAAGCTCCGCCTCCCAGGTTTAGCCATTCTCCTGGCTCAGCCTCCCGAGTAGCTGGGACTACAGGCTCCCGCCACTTCGCCCAGCTAGTTTTTTGTATTTTTTAGTAGAGACGGGGTTTCACCATGTTAGCCAGGATGGTCTCGATCTCCTGACCTCGTGATCCGCCCATCTCGGCCTCCCAAAGTGCTGGGATTACAGGCTTGAGCCACCGCGCCCGGCCCCACATAGGATGTTCTAAGAACTGTGAAGAATCTAAATGGATTATAAGACCTTAGCTTGAAGAAATGCATGGTCTTTGGGGAACAATGAGAACTGTATACCTAGGAAAGTGTGAAAATTTATGAGAAAAATGAGTAATAAAACATCATGTTAACTAATTTAAAAATATTGTAATGTAAATATGTTGAGGAAAATGATATGCTTTCCCTTGTTTCCTTTCCAAATACATGGCATTGTTTCTATTTGACTTCAGATATCTGTGTCAATGATGATCCAGGCAAGACAATATATAATTTTAGGAAATTTAATACAAGAGAGACAGAAGTTAAGCAGGTAAGAGTTAATCAATATTCGATTAACAAATTCTACCACCCAGAGTTACAAGTACAAAAACTGAAGATGGTGTTATCATAACCTAGAAGCCTGAGTTTTCTGGTAAGACTCAAAGCTGTAGTAGGGTCTGCCCAGCAAAATCTAAAACCATGTGCGGAGGAGAGACAGAAGGGAGGAGGAGAAACCAAGAAAAGCATCCCCTAAAGGAAAGAACAAGATGGAGAACTACCCTGGCTTTTCTCAGATACTTGTATCCACCAGAGCTTCCATTTGACTCAACTTAGCCAAAACATGGCAAAGGAGCTCAGGAAACATAGTTTGTAAAAAAAGGGAGAACGAATCAAGGAAAGAACAATTAGGCAATGACAGGAATAGTATTCATCTACCTGGAGTGAAGGAGGAGTAAGGGAATGTGTATTTGGTGGTTCTTAACATTGTTATAAAGAAATACCTGAGACTGGATAATTTCTAAAGAAAAGAGGCTTAATTGGCTCACAGTTCTTCAGGCTGGACAAGCAAGGCATAGCATCTGTTCAGCTTCTCGTGAGGGCCCCAGGAAGCTTACAGTCATGATGAAATGTAAAGGGGAAGCAGATATTTCACGTGGTGAAGGCAGAAGCAAAAACGAAAATGGGGAGGAAGGTGCCACACACTTTTAAATGACTAGATCTTGTGAGAACTCACTATCACAAGACAGCATTAAGCCATGTGGGATCTGCCCCCACGACCCAAACACTTCCCGCCAGGCTCCACCTCCAGCATTGTGGATTACAATTCAACATGAGCTTTGGGAGGGGACAAATATATAAACCATATCAGAATTAAAATAGAATTTTGTTATAGAAGAAATACAAGGAATAAGAAAAATGTATTTTCAACCCCTGGCATACAAAATAGACTTTTACAGCAAGACAGAATTCTTATAAGCCAGGACAAAGTTTTGAGAGGTATTCTAGGTTCTGTTTTCTTTTCCTTTAACATATTGAAGGTTAAGACTTGAGAATGCACTCCTGGAATTCTCCAGCAGTGTAGAGAAAATTAGTCCTGATGTCTATTTTGATTTCACTGTGATATTGCAATTGGAAATAAACAGGATAAATCAGAGAGGAAGTATCACTAAAACAAAAGCCCATCTCGTTCTTGCTCTGGGATATAGCAGGGAAAAGAAAATATATATGTATATATATATAAGGGAGATTTATACTTGCAAGATTGGAAGATAAATCAGATAAGTGATAACAATACTGACAAATTGGGACTTGCTTTTGTTCTCTACTGGAGACTCTGGGAGAAGGCCCAGAAAATGGGAAGTTACATGTACAGAGTAATATGCCTTAGTTTACCAGTATTGAGCAATATTGAGGGAATTCTTCATCCCCCTCAAGCCCTAGGGATTGCCAGCTCAGGGCCTAGAAGGGGCTGAGAGTCTGTCTGCCCATCTTGCCAGAGGAGGCACTGCAGTGGGAGTACAATCTGTGGACTATTCCCTGTAAGCTGGGCCAAAATGAGTCAAAAGAGGCCCAAGAACTATCTTAGTCGCCAATGAGGACCAATGTGAGAAGCTTCTATAGGGGCACTGCATTGTGTTGAACACAGTCTAGAGAGACACACCCTTGATATAAAACAGACTTACAGCATACCAACACACAGACAACACTCAGATGAAAAATAGGTTCATCCATTCACACTAGGAGCCAGGAGACTGCAAATCTTTCTCTCTTATAAGAGGGAAAAGAAGACAAGATTTTGAAATCTGAGATGGTTATAGATATTTTTTCTCAAGAGAATAAGCAAAAATTAAAGGCAGTATTTAATTTTTCAAATGAGACAATTTCAATCTGAATTAAACCTGTGGTTCTCTCCTCCACTTTAACCATGACCTGTGAAGAACATGGAAGTATGTATAAAAATAAATACTACTTTTTGTTTGTTAACTTGTGATATGAGTTAAGATTGGGACCCTGAGATACATTACTGTTTTATAGTTTTTAAATTATTATACTTACCTATTCCTTTAACTATTATTTGCCAGCACTTTCTTTAATATTTCTTTCACAAATGAGATAATGGCACAACATAAAAAAACTACCTTTTTAGGATAATTCCATGCATTTCTGAGAGACTTATATAAAGAATAGCTACATGGCTGGCTTGAGTAAACTAGATAAATGACAATAAAATTTACTGAGAAAGAAAAGCAGAGTGGGTGATATTTATATGGTATATATTAACAATTCAGTTTTAGACATTTTGAGTTTGAGGGGCTTGAGTCATACAGTAGGCAACATCATCTAGGCTATTTGATTTATAGAGTGAAACTGTTAGGATATGGTTCTAACTCACAGGATTAAAAACTAATTTCCATTCAAGATTTACATCTACTTAGATTTAAAGTGTTCTCTTCACAACAAAATGAAAATCTCAAGGTTGTTCAGTGGCTGGGGGTACTCTAGCACCCAATTTAGTGCTTTGAACATTTATTATCTGCTGATAAAGTGTGTATCCTATTGGTAGCATGTGTGTGCAATTCAACTCTTGTTGATGTCTCTTCCTGGTTGCCCTGTACCCTCTGACCACAGGTCATTGAATTAGCTGAAATGCTCTTCTCTGTCCCTTCTCCCTACTCATTCTTCCAAATCTTCCCCTTCATTCCTATCATCATATTTAGTTAGTTTCTAGGTATCTGAGCAAATTATTTTCTACTTTCCTACTGTAGCTGACATTCCTTATCAAATGGTTAGAATACAATATACACTCTTGGATGCCACTTACTACAGAATAGTATTACTCCATTTGTATTTCCTGGTTAATATCTTACTTCTTTAAGATATTGTCTTTATGGACAATACTAAAGTTAATTTAACCTTTTCTTGTTGACTTGGAGTCATTATGAGTATAAGTATTATACTGTATATTGTTAGAGTTGGTGTTTACCTTTAGTTATTTTCTGCTTCATCCTTCAAAATATGAGTATCATTCTTCTGCATTTCAAATTCCACCTCTTCTCTTAGTTTCTTTAACACTAACCAACCTTTCTTCCCACCCCTTAAATTACTGCCTCTCATCTGCTGTTGTCAAGGAAACAAGATAACCAAGATTTTCAAAGAGCTAGTTAAAATATGAGTCAAAAGGGAACTGAGTATAAATTTTAGGATTGAAGTAGAAGACATTAAAGCAGAGGCTTATTGAGAGTCATTTCAGACATACAAAAGACTTTTTCACCTATTTTTGAGTTTATACGTTTATTAAAGGCATTGCTTTATCTCAAATTCAAACTCTGGAGAAGTTAAGATCTTCTCAAAAGTGAAATGATGCAGAGGTCGTTAGGTGAAACTTGCTATTGAAAGTCTGTTTGGACAATGAGAATATAACCAAAACACCACTTCATATCCAGCATAATGAGTCCAAATTGAAGGCAGCAGATCTATCATAAAACAAACAACTTCAAAAGTACTGTAATCTAGTGGAACACAAAACTATAAAGATATATTAACTCGGATGCACTCAGGCTTTTGTCTAGAATCCATGTTCTTGAACCAAGAGTATAAAACCTCAACTCAGGCCATGTATCATAATCTCTTACAGAGCTTTCAATAATGTTCACAGTCTTACTTTCAGGGAAATGCAGCATTCAGAAACCAGTAGATCTGGAGTGGCATATCTTATCTCTTTGTGTATATGAAGCTCCACAAGTGATCAGAAGCTGCTGAATTTCTGTTTACAGTGTGATTTCACTCAGAATGTTCAATCTTGGCTCTGAAATATGTAGCACTACTGTATTCTGGTGAAATTCTCTCTTGCCCTTCTACTATGGAGATTGGGTCAATATTTCCCAAAAGTAAATGCAGAGGACTGTTCCACATACAAATGAGATGGTGCTCAGTGCATGAGAGTCAAACTTTTGTATTCTTGCCATTTTTCCTTATTTTATGTTTTAGAACATTAGTCAATTTTATAGATACAGTGTAATGTGTTATAGCAACCTTTTAAATTGTGTATACCAATATTTTATTTGATTTTATTAATTTTTATTTCAGTATTTGGGGGATAGAAGCGGTTTTTTGTTACACGGGTGAATTACACAATGGTGATTTTTGAGATTTTAGTGCACCTGTCACCTGAGTAGTGTACATTGTACCTAATGTGTAGTTTCCCCGTCAGCTCTCCTCTAGCCTCCCACTATGAGTCTCTAAAGTCTATTATATCACTCTGTATGCCAGAATCTACAAGGAACTTAAACAAATCAGCAAGAAAAAAAAAAATCTCATACAAGGGGGCAACGAAAACAAATAGATATTTCTCAAAAGAAGATATACAAACATATGAAAAAAATGCCCACCATCACTAATAATCACGGAAATGCAAATTAAAACCACAATGAGATACCACTTTACTACTGCAAGAATGACAAATATTAAAAAGTGAAATATGCTAATATTTTAAACTTCTTAATTCTAACTTTCATGAAGTAAACAGATTAATGTAGAATAAGAATGTTGAAAATTTGGAGGATAATTATACCTAGAGTGTTCTCTACTAATTAATATATATAACACTAGACTAGAGGAAACTCTTAAAGCAGTATGGAAATGGGTGTCTATGATTGAGACACTCAATATTGGTTAACAGCTACATTTTTATCTGAAAAACTTCAGATCAATCTATGCTCTTGATTAATTTAAGCACAATTATATGAGATGCTACTGATTCATGATAGCATGAATCAGTTTATGGGGGAGGAGGGCAATGATTTGATTCTTTTTAACTTCCTAATAATTTAATATTTAAATATAAATAAATCATTATTTTTTCTATTTTTATTTGCTATAATTTAATGTAACGTAAATATAATGCACATCTCAAAAGGACATTAGTAAATACATGAGGGAGGATAGTATGCTCCAGGAAGAATAACCCTGACTTTGGCATCATATTTCCATCTTATATTCCGCTGCTGAGAAACTGACAACCTATCAATCACTTAGCTCAGTAAATAGTTACCTTTCCTCTGCAGTTATTATATATATATTATAATACTAAATCAGTGAAGTGAATCATAGTCTGAACTCTGTATTCAAATTCTGGGATCTGTTTTCAAATTCTGACTTTCTACCTTCTTGCTTTGTGATCTTGAGCAAGTTACATAATAGTTCTTTGTCTTAGTTCCTCATAGTAAAATATGTACAAAAATAGCCATATCTTAAAGGGTTGTTATGTGGATTAAATAAGTTTCTACACATAAAATACTTAACATTCAATAAACAATGAATAAATGTTAGTTCATGTAAGTAGTTGTAGTAGCAGCTCTCATACTAATGCCAGCACTTTAATTGAAAGGAAGAATCCACTTCTTTAACTCTATGATGGATATAAAGAATACTGAATGAATTTAATTAAATTTTTTTCTTCAGGCTAAAATCAAGTTAAGACATTTTTGTGAAAAATAAATATCAATATGAAGATACAGTATGGGAAAAAGAAATCTAGTTGGACCTTTCTCCTCGCTGATTTTTGGAGATACCACAAGACTGGATTGAAAAGGGAATCTATGTCCATTACCAGATGAGAAATACATTTTTGTAGATCAAAGCAAAGTGTGAAAAACACTACGTAACTATTTGAAGTCAAAAGAAAACTAAGAACATAAAGCTATTTTGTATGTAATTTAAGAAGTCCTTTGGAAAGCTCTTTTAGTTTCCAGGATAGGGACATTATGAGTACTTGAAAGAATTATTGAAAAACTCTTCCATTGAATCATGTCTGAGAGAAAGAAATATCAATATAACGAGACTGCTTTACAGCCTCTGTCAATGAAGGTTGAAAAAGACTATAGTGGACCACATTAGAAGTCCTTCATGAAGCTGAAGATTTCCAGTGTATATGCTAGGTCAAAAGCTAATCTGTTTGATATTCAGTTGTATGCTAAATGACAATTAAAAAAACCTCGATCATGTTTAGATTGAACAAGAAGGCATCAAATATTGCCAATTTATAATTTAACTATAGCACTGAAATCTGATTGTTGACCTGAGCAAGTTTCTGTGAATCTTACTTTATTTCAACCCTATGCCAAAGCAAATGGACACTTTAGAAATTGTATAAATAGGAGTCATATTAATTTTCAACATCCTTTAAGGTAATTCTTAATAAATATGTAATATGTACAGAATGCTTACTATGTGTTAGGCTCTATTCTAAATATTTTACAAAGATTAAGCCATTTAATGCTCATAAGAACCTTATTAAGTAGATACCACTCTTCGAATTTACAGAGGAGAGTACTGAGGCACAGAGAGGTCAACTCAGAATCCAATGACTTGCTCCTAACTTCCATTCAAGTGAAAGAGACACGTGATAAATAAGAAAATAATATGATAAATGAGCACATTAAAGATTTTGGAGAGTGATAGAAAGCAATTAAATAAATTTGCTATTGATTTTGGAGACTAATAGAAAGCAATTAAATAAATAAATTTGGTTGTATCTGCTTGTTTTGATGTCACAAAAACATGAAAAGAAAAACAGATAATAGTAGCAAATAACAAACCCATTTTCTGATTATTTGTAAAATATTTCTCACCATTTGTTAGTTTTTCAATCATTCTCAGATAATTCTATGAGAAATTGCCAGTAGGAATCTTAAATGTGTATAAAGGCTATAGATGCATGTGGAATTTTTTAGAGTCAAGAATGAGTAAGGCAATAAACACAAGAAATATGAAATTTCACATATTAAAAGGACAATTTATAGCTATACATGCATTTATTTTGAGATTCGGCAGAGCTCTGAGTAACTATTTTCAAAGTAGAAGGAATTGAAAGCAACGGCTTATAATTTCATCACAGGGTGCAGTCATTTTACAAAGTGAAGATAAAATCTAGAAAATTATATTTTGAAATTTTAAATCTGTTTACATCCATTTGCTGGTACTTTTACAGAATAAAATAAATTTCCTCTTCTAATCAAGTAAGGGTGAAAATCATCTATTTTAAAAGGGAAAAAAGAGCACCTGGAGCAAGATGGCTGAATAGGAGCAGCTCCAGTCTCTAGCTCCCAGCATGAGCAACACAGAAGACGGGTGACTTCTGCATTTTCAACTGAGATACTGGGTTCATCTCACTGGGGAGTGCCAGACAATCAGTGCTGCTCAGCTAGTGCAGCCTGCCCAGCGAGAGCTGAAGCAGGGCTAGGAATCGCCTCACCTGGGAAGCGCAAAGGGGAAGGGAATCCCTTTTCCTAGCCAGGGGAATTGAGACACACAACACCTGGAAAATTGGGTAACTCCCACCCTAATACTGTGCTTTACCAAGGGTCTTGGCAAACGGCACACCAGGAGACTATATCCTACACCTGGCCAGGAGGGTCCCATGCCCAGGGAGCCTCCCTCATTGCTAGCACAGCCATCTGCGATCTAACTGCAAGGCAACAGCAAGGCTGGGGGAGGGGTGCCTGCCATTGCTGAGGCTTAAGTGGGTAAACAAAGCCACCAGGAATCTCAAACTGGGTGGAGCCCACAGCAGCTCAAGGAAGCCTGCCTGTCTCCGTAGACTCCACCACTGGGGACAGGGCAGAGCTAAACAAAAAGCAACAGAAACCTCTTCAGATGCAAATGACCCTGTCTCACAGCTTTGAAGAGAGCAGTGGATGTCCCAACACAGAGGTTGAGATCTGAGAACCGACAGACTGCCTGGTCAAGTCCATCCCTGATCCCTGGGTAGCCTGCCTGGGAGACATCCCCCACCAGGTGCAGACCAACATCCCACACCTCACACGGTGGGGTACACCCCTGAGACAAAGCTTCCAGAGCAAAAATCAGACAGGAACACTCACTGTTCAGCAATATTCTGTCTTCTGCAGTCTCCGCTACTGATACCCAGGCAAACAGGGTCTGGAGTGGACCTCAAGCAAACTCCAACAGACCTACAGCTGAGGGTCCTGACTGTTAGAAGGAAAACTAACAAACAGAAAGGACACCCACACCAAAACCCCATCAGTACGTCACCAGCATCAAAGACCAAAGGCAGATAAAACCACAAAGATGGGGAAAAAGCAGGGCAGAAAAGCTGGAAATTGAAAAAATAAGAGCGCATCTCCCCCTCCAAAGGAATGCAGCTCATCGCCAGCAACAGATAAAAGTTGGACAGAGAATGACTTTGACTACTTGGGAGAAGAACACTTCAGTCCATCAAACTTCTCAGAGCTAAAGAAGGAATTACGTACCCAGCACAAAGAAACTAAAAATCTTGAAAAAAGAATGGAAGAATGGATAAATAGAATAATCAATGCAGAGAAGGCCATAAATGAACTGACAAGATAAAAACCATGACACGAGAAATATGTGACAAATGCACAAGCTTCAGTAACCGACTTGATCAACTGGAAGAAAGAGTATCAATGATTGAAGATCAAATGAATGAAATGAAGTGAGAAGAGAAGTCTAGAGAGAAAAAAGGAAAAAGAAATGAACAAAGCCTCCAAGTAATATGGGATTATGTGAAAAGACCAAATCTACATCTGATTGGTGTGCCTGAAAGTGAGGGGGAAAATGGAACCAGGTTGGAAAACACTTTGCAGGATATCATCCAGGAGAACTTCATCAACCTAGTAAGGCAGGTCAACATTCAAATTCAGGAAATACAAAGAATGCCACAAAGATACTCCTCAAGAAGAGCAACTCCATGACACATAATTGTCAGATTCACCGAAGTTGAAATGAGGGAAAAAATGTTAAGGGTAGCCAGAGAGAAAGGTCGGGTTACCCACAAAGGGAAGCCCATGAGACTAACAGCAGATCTCTCGGCAGAAGCTCTCCAAGCTAGAAGAGAGTGGGGGCCAATATTCAACACTCTTACAGAAAAGAATTTTAAACCCAGAATTTCATATCCAGCCAAACTAAGTTTCATAAGTGAAGGAGAAATAAAATCCGTTACAGATAAGCAAATGCTTAGAGATTTTATCACCACCAGGCCTGCCCTACAAGAGACCCTGAAGGAAGCACTACACATGGAAAGGAACAACCGGTACCAGCCATTGCAAAAACATGCCAAAATGTAAAGACCATCGAGGCTAGGAAGAAACTGCATCAACTAACGAACAAAATAACCAGCTAATATCACAAAGACAGGATCAAGTTCACACATAACAATATTAACCTTAAATGTAAATGGACTAAATGGTCCAATTAAAAGGCACAGATTGACAAATTGGATAAAGAGTCAAGACCCATCAGTTTGCTGTATTCAGGAGACCCATCTCACATGCAGAGACATACATAGGCTCAAAATATAGGAATGGAGAAAGATCTACTAAGCAAATGGAGAGCAAAAAAAAGCAGGGGTTAAATCGCAGTCTATGATAAAACAGACTTTAATCCATCAAAGATCAAAAGAGAAAAAGAAGACCATTACATAATGGTAAAGGGATCAATTCAACAGGAAGAGCTAACTATCCTAAATATATGTGCACCCAATGCAGCAGCACCCAGATTCATAAAAGGAGCCCTTAGAGAATTACAAGGAGACTTAGACTCCCATACAATAACAATGGGAGACTTCAACATCCCACTGTCAACATTAGACAGATCAATGAGACAGAAAGTTAACAGGAATATCCAGGAATTGAACTCAACTCTGCACCAAGCGGACCTAATAGGCATCTACAGCACTCTCCACACCAAATCAACAGAATATACATTCTTCTCAGCACCACATCACACCTATTTGAAAATTGACCACACAGTTGGAAGTAAAGCACTCCTCAGCAAATGTACAAGAACAGAAATTATAACAAACTGTCTCTCAGACCACAGTGCAATCAAACTAGATCTCAGGACTAAGAAACTCAATCAAAACTGCTCAACTACATGGAAACTGAACAATCTGCTCCTGAATGACTACTGGGTACATAACGAAAAGAAAACAGAAATAAAGATGTTCTTTGAAACCAATGAGAACAAAGATACAACATATCAGAATCTCTGGGACACATTTAAAGCAGTGTGTAGAGGGAAATTTATAGCACTAAATGCCCACAAGAGAAAGCTGGAAAGATCTAAAATTGACACTCTAACATCACAATTAAAAGAACTAGAGAAGCAAGAGCAAACACATTCAAAAGTTAGAAGAAGGCAAGAAATAACTAAGATCAGAGCAGAACTGAAGGAGACAGAGACACAAAAAACCCTCCAAAACATCAATGAATCCAGGAGCTGGTTTTTTGAAAAGATCAACAAAATTGATAGACCACTAGCAAGACTAATAAAGAAGAAAAGAGAGAAGAATCAAATAGATGCAATAAAAAATGATAAAGGGGATATCACCACTGATCCCACAGAAAGACAAACTACCATCAGAGAATACTATAAACACCTCTACCCAAATAAACTAGAAAACCTAGAAGAAATGGATAAATTCCCGGACACATACACTCTCCCAATGCTAAACCAGGAAGAAGTTGAATCCCTGAATAGACCAATAACAGGCTCTGAAATTGAGGCAATAATTAATAGCCTACCAACAAAAAACGTCCAGGACCACATGGATTCCCAGTCGAATTCTACCAGAGGTACAAGGAGGAGCTGGTACCATTCCTTCTGAAACTATTCCAATCAATAGAAAAAGAGGGAATCCTCCCTAACTCATTTTATGAGGCCAACATCATCCTGATACCAAAGCCTGGCAGAGACACAACAAAAAAAGAGAATTTTAGACCAATATCCCTGATGAACATCGATGCAAAAATCCTCAATAAAATACTGGCAAACCGAATCCAGCAGCACATCAAAAAGCTTATCCACCATGATCAAGTGGGCTTCATCCCTGGGATGCAAGGCTGGTTCAACATATGCAAATCAATAAACGTAATCCAGCATATAAACAGAACCAAAGACAAAAACCACATGATTATCTCAATAGATGCAGAAAAGGCCTTTGACAAAATTCAACAGCCCTTCATGCTAAAAACTCTCAATAAATTTAGTATTGATGGAACGTATCTCAAAATAATAAGAGCTATTTATGACAAACCCACAGCCAATATCATACTGAATGGGCAAAAACTGGAAGCATTCCCTTTGAAAACTGGCACAAGACAGGGAAGCCCCCTCTCACCACTTCTATTCAACATAGTGTTAGAGGTTCTGGCTAGGGCAATCAGGCAAGAGAAAGAAATAAACTGTATTCAGTTAGGAAAAGAAGAAGTCGAATTGTTCCTGTTTGCAGATGACATGATTGTATATTTAGAAAACCCCATTATCTCAGCCCAAAATCTCCTTAAGCTGATAAGCAACTTCAGGAAAGTCTCAGGATACAAAATCAATGTGCAAAAATCACAAGCATTCTTATACACCAGTAACAGACAAACAGAGAGCCAAATCATGAATGAACTTCCATTCACAATTGCTTCAAAGAGAATAAAATACCTAGGAATCCAACTTACAAGGGATGTAAAGGACCTCTTCAAGGAGAACTACAAACCACTGCTCAGTGAAATAAACGAGGATACAAACAAATGGAAGAACATACCATGCTCATGGATAGGAAGAATCAATATTGTGAAAATGGCCATACTGCCCAAGGTAATTTATAGATTCAATGCCATCCCCATCAAGCTACCAATGAGTTTCTTCACAGAATTGGAAAAAACTGCTTTAAAGTTCATATGGAACCAAAAAAGAGCCTGCATTGCCAAGACAATCCTAAGTCAAAAGAACAAAGCTGGAGGCATCACGCTACCTGACTTCAAACTATACTACAAGGCTACAGTAACCAAAACAGCATGGTACTTGTACCAAAACAGAGATATAGACCAATGGAACAGAACAGAGTCCTCAGAAATAATACCACACATCTACAGCCATCTGATCTTTGACAAACCTCAGAAAAACAAGAAATGGGGAAAGGATTCCCTATTTAATAAATGGTGCTGGGAAAATTGGTTAGCCATAAGTAGAAAGCTGAAACTGGATCCTTTCCTTACTCCTTATACAAAAATTAATTCAAGATGGATTAGAGACTTAAATGTTAGACCTAATACCATAAAATCCTTAGAAGAAAACCTAGGTAATACCATTCAGGACATAGGCATGGGCAAGGACTTCATGTCTAAAACACCAAAAGCAATGGCAACAAAAGCCAAAATTGACAAATGGGATCTAATTAAACTAAAGAGCTTCTGCACAGCAAAAGAAACTATCATCAGAGTAAATAGGCAACCTACAGAATGGGAGAAAATATTTGCAATCTACTCATCTGACAAAGGGCTGATATCCAGAACCTACAAAGAACTCAAACAAATTTACAAGAAAAAAACAAACAACCCCATCAAAAAGTGGGCAAAGGATATGAACAGACATTTCTCAAAAGAAGACATTCATACCGCCAACAGACACATGAAAAAATGCTCATCATCACTGGCCATCAGAGAAATGCAAATCAAAACCATAATGAGATACCATCTCACACCAGTTAGAATGGCAATCATTAAAAACTCAGGAAACAACAGATGCTGGAGAGGATGTGGAGAAATAGGAACATTTTTACACTGTTGGTGGGACTTTAAACCAGTTCAACCAGTGTGGAAAACAGTATGGCGGGCGATTCCTCAAGGATCTAGAACTAGAAATACCATTTGACCCAGCCATCCCATTACTGAGTATATACCCAAAGGATTATAAATCATGCTGCTATAAAGACACATGCACGCGTATGTTCATTGCAGTGCTATTCACAATAGCAAAGACTTGGAATCAACCCAAATGTCCATCAATGACAGACTAGATTAAGAAAATGTGGCACATATACACCATGGAATACTATGCAGCCATAAAAAGGGATGAGTTTCTGTCCTTTGTAGGGACATGGATGCAGTTGGAAACCATCATTCTCAGCAAACTATCACAAGAACAGAAAACCAAACACCGCATGTTTTTACTCATAGGTGGGAATTGAACAATGAGATCACTTGGACTCGGGAAGGGGAACATCACACACTGGGGCCTCTTATGGGGAGGGGGGACGGGGGAGGGATTGCATTGAGAGTTATACCTGATGTAAATGATGAGTTGATGGTGCTGACAAATTGATGGGTGCAGGACACCAACACGGCACAAGTATACATATGTAACAAACATGCACGTTGTGCACATGTATCCTAGAACTTAAAGTATAATAATATTTAAAAAAATAAAAAAAAAATTAAAAAAAAAATAAATAAATAAATAAAAGGAAAAGGTAAAAAATTGTCCCTATTGTTCTACATTGTGTGAATCAGTCTGGGACATCAACAACTTAGCCAAACTAAGAAGCTGAGCTAAGTATCTGTAATTGTGTGATTCACTAAGGGTGCCACTGAACAGAAATATGTTTATGGCTTGATTAGCCTTATATTACTTCCTTTTCTCTTACCTTCTTTGTTGTGGTTCTATCTAGTTTCACCAAGCTATTTACAAAGTCAGGATTTTACTGAAATTTCACAATGGTCAGTGTCACCACATGTAACAATGAGACTAACTGTCCACTTTGAAACCCATAGTCTACCATTTCTTAAAACTAATCCTGTGGACTTCTTTCAGGTTGGTAGCCTAATCTAAATATTAATTAAATTGAAACTTTATCTGAACAGATCATATCTTTTCACTTAGAAAAGTTATTTTTCTTTAAGTCCTCAGTCATATCTTATGCCTCTGCCATAAACTTCTTTAAGCCCAATTCAAATACAGAATTTCAAATCATTCCCTTACAATATCTTTCCAGATCATCAACTCCAGATCACTCTAGCTCATGTTCTATTCCTGTCTCATTCACACTTCTGGATCCAGCTGAGTCTCTGTCAGTTTTCTCTGGCTCTCATGTTCATGTTAACAGTGCCCGTGTTCTTTCACTTGCATGAAAGGCTTAAAAATATTCTCTTCGCTGCCCCCACACTTCCCTTCCAGACTCCTTTGGTTACAACAAGTACTCAAGGGAATTACTAGATGTAATTCTCGTATATGTCCGTTTTCTGGTTCTCTCTGTTAAATACAGTGCGCAATTTGTTTCTTTCATTTATCGAGTAGCTACTGATTGCCAGACATCATGATAGAATCTAGACATACAACGGAGAGCTTCCATTCAAGTGAAGGAGATGCGTGATAAACAAGAAAATAATATGAAAAATGAACACATTAAAGATTTTGGAGAGTGACAGAAAACAAACAGGTGCTGTGGTCATAGCGTTTTGAAAGGAAGTACTGGCGGGTGGCAAGAGTTTACTTGGCATGGGTCGGCCTCAGGGAAGTAATATCCTTTATTTGAAAGAATAGTAGAGCCAGCTAAGTGAAGAGCTTGGCAAGGACACTGTGAACACAGGCAACAGCAGGCATAACGGGAAGCCTCAAAGGATTCTTTGAAGATATGTTGAAGAGATCGACACACTAGATGAGGTTGAAGAGGTTGGAAGGTTCATATATATCATAGAGAACTGTGGAGAGAATGATACAGCAGGATTTCTGTTCTTTCTAAAAGTTATGATAATGAGCTTTGATAAAATATTAACACCCTCTTGGGTGCTTATGTAATAAGAGGCCTACAAAAGTAAAATATTTTACTTGGGCCAAAGTCTGTGGCCAAAGAATAATATATTTGCGTAAAATAAACTGGCTGTTAAGATGATCATTTGATAATAAATATTGATTTAGTGTTATTATATCTTTTTATAGCCTTTACTTTTATGAGAAAAGATTATTACATTTGTTAAAATATATGCTGTTGACTAGATGTAAATATACCTTTCACAGAGAATATGTCTCTTGCTATAATCTTGTTTAGGCCTTTAGTGTGAACAGTGTTGCAAACACAGTCCCTATCTATAAGATGAGGAAAATATAACAGGGCTTTGAAAATCAAGTTGAATTATGTTTTGCCAAATGATTGTGAACATATATCAAGACTTATCTGTGCAGGTGGTTCTTGTACAGGAAACAGCATTATACACAGTTTGACTAAGGGTCACAAAGGAATAAATACAGTTCTTTTTGAACTTGACAATAATTTATTGGAATTTAGCTTACTTTAAATAACAAAGTGGCAGGCTAAGCCTCAAATTCTCCATTGTATACACTCATTTCTCTGACTTGACTCATTCTGAGAATAAACTGGCTCTGAGGGAAAAAGAAGTTTGTGTTGAAAGACGTATTATTAAGCCTTTGCTAATACTAGAGTAAGATGCTTTTCCAAGAATCTTGGACTAAATTTTGTCTTATATTTTGGAAATTGACTGAAATTCAACAGTAAGGATTTTGGAAATGGGGAGTTGTTGATCAAAAGGTACAAACTTTAATAAGATGAATAAATTCTGGAAATGTAATTTACAGTATGATAACTATAACTAATAAGAATGCATTGTATACTTGCGATTTTCTAAGACAGTAGATTGTGTTTTTATCACTCACATACACACAAAAGGTAACTATATAAGGTGATGTACATGCTAATTAACTCGATTGTGGTAATCATTTGACAATGTAGATGTATATTAAATCATCACATTGTACACTTTAAATATACGTAATTTTTATTTGTTAATCATACCTCAGTAAAGCTAGAAAAAATAGTCTGTTTATCTACATTTTTTAAATTAAGTGTAATATAGAATTTGGATAAGACTTCAGTATTATTATAAAATGTGTAAGCACATAAACGTCAAATTATACCTTAAAATTAGATGGCATTCTCGAGTTGCTTGAATTCTAATATGGTCTTCTGTTCAATGTTGTTTTGTTTTAACTTCTTGTGTTGATTTTTTTTCTTACCCTTACTCATGATAGGATAAGCAGGATCGCAAGATGTTAAATTTAAAAAGAAAAAAAAAAAAAAAAGACAGAAGCCTGTAATCCCAGCACTTTGGGAGGCTGAGGCGGGTGGATTGCTAGAGCTCAGGAGTTTGAGACCATCCTATGCAATGTAGTGAAACCCCGTCTCTACTAAAATACAAAAAATTACTGGGGCATGGTGGCATGTGCATGTGCCTGTAATCCCAGCTACTTTAGAGACTGAGGCATGGGAATTGCTTGAACCTGGGAGGCAAAGGTTGCAGCGAGCTGAGATTGCGCCACTGCATTCCAGTCTGGGTGACAGCGAGACTCTGTCTTAAAACAAAACAAAACAAAACAAAAAAAGAAATAAAACAAAACAAGAAAAAAGAAAAAAAAAGACTTTCAGTGTTTCAATGACATTTTCTTCTATGTGTGGGCAGAAAAAATATATTCACAAATATAAATATAGTGAACTCAATATTGTTCTAACTATATTCTCAAAGCTGATTTTCTAATTGAAAATTACATACTAAACAAATAATTCATGCAAAATCAGAACCTTGCATTAGGAATTGCCTATGTAATTCATTGCATGTGTTTTCCAGGATTTATCTAAGCAGTTCCCCTGTTCCCCTATGAATGAACCGCAGGCTATTTCAGTTTGTTCATTAACTGTAATGCTCCCATGAACATCCTTCTATGCATGCTTTTTTTTTTTTTTTTTTTAAGCACATGCTCTGAAGTATTGTAATATATGCTCTAAAATTGTGATGAATTGTTTTTTCAACATACAGATGTTACATTCAGCAGAGCATAAACAATGGCTTAGCCCCAAACAGAGAGGTGGCAGCATGGAGAACAGGATTGATGTTTGGAATATTGTTCTTAAGGGGCTAAGCACATCATCCAACACTGTCCTGGATTCTGGCCCTATAGCAGTAATGACAGTTTCCCCAGGCCACATCTACTTTGATCTTTGGGGAACTTATAGCAACAGGGAAACTGAGATAGGTAACCACTCGGTGAGGTTTGCGTTGGTGCATCTATCAATTATTTCACCCATTTAACTATTATCTCTCTTCTTATAGAGATTGCTTTCTTTTTTTCATACAACACTATTAGTCTAGATTTCCAAAGTGCACTCAATTGAATCCTTAATATTCTAACTATGGGAACAAAGGGCATTATAAACTGACACAACATTGAATTTTGGGTTTTTGTCTCTGCTACTTGTAACTATATTCCTTCAGAGTTTTGATAATGACTGAGATGTCAATTGTCAATTTTGAGGTAAAGTAATAGGGGTTTATTGCCCTTTAGGTTGATTGAAAGATGAAATAAATAACACATTGTCTTTGATTTTTAAAGGCATTTTGCTTAAAAATAAATCAGTTCAAAATGTGTTCTCTTTCTTGCAGCTAAATGTAGTAAAGTCTGGTGAAAAAGAAGTATAGTAAGTGGAACAGGTCAAACCCCTTAACACTTAGTAGGTGGTATTTCTTTGTTAATTTTTGAATTTAATCTAAATTCAAACAGATATAATTGCCTTATATATTTATCTTTAGGTTACAAGTATAAAATCCATATGGATAGCAATAAGGCTATCCCCCAAAGAGTGTAATTATCACATCCAAATAAAGATTGAAATGAAGATAAATGTATTTTAAACATATAGGTACATATTTTTGAAAATTCTCTTCTTTTTAAAAAATGAATCAATTGCAGGCACCTGGAATGAATGAGTTTCTCATTTTATAAATAAATTACGCATTTCTAATTCTAAATAAAAAAGTTGTTCTCTAATGCATGACAAAATAATTATTCAGTGACAAGCTTTATTAAGAGAAAACATAGTTTTTAAAGCATATAATTTTGTAAAGTACTCATGGATGGGAACATAAAATAGTTATTTACATTTTAAATGGAGGAATGCACTTTTTTTTTTACTGAATAAATATGGTATTCCCTCACACTAAGAAGGATTGGTAAAATAACATACATTCTCTCTAAGTTTTATAGTTTAAATTATTCAAATATGTCAGCAATCAGCTCTTTTAGAAAATAATTAGACTGAAGCAATTGAAAATAGTTTAATGACTGTGATGAGTATTACAGGAAAGAACTTTAGTCTTTGTGATCCATCATCTACAAAGAGTTCTCGGGTATAGGCACAATCGGATAGATTAAAACAGAAAGTTTCTTTATAAACAGCTTATCAGGATTGGACAGTAGGGGACGATATTTCCCTAGTTTGTGTAAAATAAATCAGTGGTTAAAAGACAAAAATAATCTTTAATGGACGATATAGCTAGCCAAAAGCAAAGGCAAATCTGAAAGAAATGATGAAATTAAGCTCACATTTGTTTTAATGTGTTTCTTTGTGCTTGTTTATCAAAATCAGCTTTTGTTCCTTGTGGAATATTTGGCTATACTGTCATCAGCATTTTTTGTATTTAGATTTTATAAACACTTCTCATTAGTGTTGTTTCCACTGTATCTACCCAATTAGAATTTTCCATAGGAGAAAAAATACATTACAAAGGGTTTGATCTCAATTAAACGCATTATCTTTTAGTTTTGCCAAAAGAAAAGAAAAATCAAGAGGTAAAAACATACCAGAAGAAGCGATATAACTGCTGATACTTCTATAGAATTAATATAAATGTTTTCAATTCTATTCTATGTAGTAACCTGGGGAAAAAGAATCTTACCAAAATTATACATGTTTAATTGAGTTCGTAGTAAGAGATATAATTCTGTCAAGGAATGGTTCTAGAGAGTTTTTATTGGATAGTCCCAGTTTCACAAAAATTAATGGCTGAAAGTACACCCATATTTATGTAGAGAAAAACAAAGCATGAAATAGTAAACTATTCCAGAGTAGTTTTTGGTATGGTTTTGAGGTTGATTTTTATCCTGACATTGCCATGAAAATTGAAAGCAGCCATTTTACATATAATTTTAAGTAGCTGGTATTTTATTAGTGAAATTTTGTTTTTTCTGGTATCAAACATTTTTGTCATATGTGGAACTATTAAAATTAATACATGATTTTGGCTAGAAATTTCATAATTTTTATTTCAATATATAATATTGAAATAGTTGTGATTATAAAAGCCTGATATACATCTCAAACTTTCATAGATTTATGTATTGTGAATTAGAATCAAATTTATAAAACTTATAAGAGGTAAAATACATTGAGGTACTTTATAAAGGCAAAGTCTGTGAATAAATGTTAAAACAATTTTTTCTGATAGCTCAGTGAATCATGGAATCATAAACAAATCATATAATCTCTATACATTCTAATTTCTGTGATTGTTTGTTAGAGTCCCAGGAAACCAAACACAAATTTTACCCACTTTATGAGTTTCCCATTGGATGATTTTTTTTTTTTTTCTGTTTGTTTTTTTGAAAAGTATTTTCTTAGAAAATCTGATTTGGCTAAAATTACTGAAGCAAATCATAATGCAATGCAAAGATAATTTACTACACAAAAGTACAACCATGGTTTAAGACAACTTTCTTATAGTGATCCAAACTTAGCTGGAAAATATATACAATTAATGGCATTAACATATGACATATATGTGACAAATCAATAACAGTAAAAAGGTTATTAAACAAGGAAGTAACAATATCCAAATTAAGCAGACAGGCTAAGAGCAGCCCTCAAATGGCATGCTTATCATCTAACTTCTCTCGTTCCTGAGGAGTTTCCAAACCAAGAATAAATATTCTAGAGTGAAGTATGAAGTATAAGATTGATTATAACTTAGACCTTGTCAGGTCAGGACAAATATTGTATATACACCACAATATGTTATGTTCTATCTTTGAAAGCCTTTTCAACCTTGTGAATACATAAAACATAATCTACCTGTAGTTATGAATTCATAGTGTTATTGAACACCTATCAGATTCAAGGTTTTTGTGTAGTTATAAGGAAACCCTTTGACCAAAAATAACGGCAAAACAGAATTCCTTCACTACATTTTTAGGACCGTGTGTCCTTTGTTTTCTGAGTTACTCCAGGATATTTGCGTGAAAGTTTAAAGGCACTTGAATAGAGCTTTTAAATTGGTCTAACTAAAAAATAAGTAATAGGTTTAGAGAAGTTTCTCTCTACAATAACAACTTTTTTTTTGCCCTTTAGGGAGTATTTGGCAACATCTGGAGATAGTTTTGGTTGTCACAACTTGGGGTGGCAGGAGAGGTTACTACTAGGAACTAGTGGGACAAGGCCAGGGAAGCTGCTAAATCCTTTCCTTTCCTCCTTAACAAAGTATCGCCAATCTAACATGCCAATAGTGCTAAGGAAGGAGAATATTCGAAAAAAAAAATAATTCCTTCTGCTACCTTTGAAGTCAAGTGGAACATAGCGCTGAGAATTAGGAAAGATTTGTTCACCAGAAGCAGATCGGAGAGCCCCTGAGAAGAGTCCTATGGATATTTTTAAAATAAAGTATTATGTGCTAAGATATGCTAGCCCTCCTTGTGAGTTACAAATCTTCGGTAAAAGTACAATATGCTGATTGTTGTTGATTTCCCTCCGCAGTCATTTGAAGGAACTGAGTTTTATAATTAATGCTAGCTAATCCACGAAGACACAAGAGAACAAATGCAATTTGATTTGATATTTAGTTAGTGCCTTCCAGTTCACTGACAGTGCAAGTATTGCAATATTTTCATGTCAGCTGATAAATAATTGCTAACTTAGCCCTCTAAGTGATCCTGTCCTGACTACCCCTATACCTCTCAAAATCTAGCACATGAAGAGATGATGTCTGATATAACTGGGGGCCAGAAGCAGATTCCAACCCTGCAGTCAATGTCCTCTAAGATGGTTTGTGCCTCTACTATATTTTGGTTGAGTATTTTGAATGTTACTCCTGGCTAAACTCTTAATAAAATCAAACCCCAGTTCTCAAAATTTGGCAACCGAAGGTCAATCTGCATATGATATCATGTGGACGGTAGTGAAAACCTTCACCTTGTGAAGGTTGGAGATTCACAAATTGAGATTATTCATTCTATTGACAGACTTGAAAGTGCAGTTTTAAATTTATTAACTAACATGGCAGGTTTTGTGATGAGAGATTCAGTGTGTGAACAATTGCTTACGTGTCAGTATTCTAGTTTTCTAAGTAAAGCTAAGAATATCTCAAGTAACATAATATTTATTTGCTTAGTTTAGAATCGTTGGCATGAAAATGCTTTGAAAACACTGGCTTAGTTTCAAAATAATAAACATGTCAAGGAATGGAAATCTCCTTAAAAACAAAATGAAAATAAGATTGGGAATGTCAGAATTGGGCTGTACAAGTTCTCAAATCAATTATCTCAAATGCATTTTCATTATCCAAATTTACTTGTGATATTTATTTGTAAGAATTGTTTATTGTTGCCATAAAATTCATGGCACAGCACCTTGGATTGGTTTGCATTTTTCTCTACAGAGAAATATCTGAAATTGTGATAGCGAATTAGACAAGGTAAGACAGAGGTCCTGGATGCAAAAAGGCTGTGAGATTCATCCATTGTGTTTAGGAAGACAAGGCCAAAATGTAGCCTGGACCACAAGATTGTATGTAGTAGGTGCCTTACTGTGGTATTTGAACACTTATTTTTCTTAAAGGAGTAGAAATTATTATAATAATTATCTGTGTGAGATAGTATTCCCATTTTGTTTTGTTGTAGAGCTAAATGGCTTTTCAATGGAACATCAACCTACATAGCATATGAATTTAAAGAGTTCCAAATTCTGTTACAGAGGTTGGGTAAAGAAACAGAAATCTCATTTAACAAATGGATATTTAGATGATGAGCCTGATAACTTAGAAAATACCAATGTAGCAAAACCTCAGAAGAGATCAGGTGGTTTTGATAATGAATGTTTGAATTAAAATGATTTTCTATTGCTTACTTTGATAAAAAACTAAATAAACTTTGCCTTCGGCCCACATTACACCCAGCTCTACACCCATGCCTCTTCAAATTGCTCTGATAAAAACACTCACATATACACACACATATATGTCACCATGCTTGTTTTTAGAGATCCAGAAAACCCCAATGCCAATGTAAAATTAAATCTTCAAGTAGTTATTCAATAATCAAAATCAAGACAGAAATTGGCAAATTTCTCGGTTTCTGTGGTAAGGAATCTGTGTGTGGCTTAACTGGGTTCTCGCTCACAGCATCTCACAAGGCTCCAGTCACAGCTGTAGTCATCTCAAGACTGGAGGAAGATTCACTTCCAATCCCATAGATGTGGTTGCTGGCCGAAATCAATTCCTTGCAGGTTGATTGAGGGCCTCAGGTTTCCCCTGGCTGTTTGGCAGAGTTTGGCAGAGGCCACCATCAGTTCCTTGCCATGTGAATCTGTCCATGAGGAAGCAGCAGTTCACATGTTTTATTACATCAAATAAATGGAGAGAGAGAGAGAGAGAGAGAGAGAGAACTTGAAACAATGAAAGCCATGATCTTTGTAATCTAACATTGGAAGTAACATCCCATCATTGTGGTTTGTCTAGAGAGTCCAGTAATAAACCCGTGCACATACAGTCACTGACCTTTAACAAGAATGCCAAGACTTCATAATGAGGAAAGGATAGTCTGATCAACAAATGGTGGCAGGAAAACTGGATATTAAAATGCCAAAGGATAAAATTGAACACTTTTTTTTAAACGTCATATGCAAAAATCAACTCAAGATATATTAAAAACGTAAACCTAATATGTGATACTCTAAAACATCAAGAAATCATAGGAGAAAACTTTAGTCTCAGCAGTCTCAGCAGTGATTTCTTGGATATGGCACCAAAATCACAGGCAACCAAAGCACCAAAGCAAAAATAGACCATGGTACTACATCAAAGTTAAAAAGATTTTGCATAGAAAAGCAAACAATCAACAGAGTGAATGGCAACATACAGAATGGCAGAAAATATTTGCAAACCATATATCTGATAAGAGATTACTATCCAAAGTATATAAGGAACTCCTACAATTCTACAGCAAAAAGTCACAACCAGATTAAAAAATGGGCAACAGATTTGAATAGACATTTCTCCAAAAAAACCATATGCATGGCCAACCGGTATATTAAGAGGTGTTCAGCATCACTAATCACCAAGGAAATGCAAATCAAAACCACAATAAGGTATCATTTACACCTGTTAGAATGGCAAAAACAAAACAAATCAAAACAAAACATAAAATAGCAAGTGTTGGAAGTTAAATGACACAGCCTTTATGGAAAACCATATGGGAATTCCTTAAAATATTAAAAAAGAACCACCATATGACCCAGCAATTCTGTTTCTGAGTATTTTTCAAAAAATTCAAATCAGGATCTCAGATATTTAATTGAACTATTATTGGCAATAGGCAAGAAATAGAAACATTCTAAATATCTATCAAAGGATGGATAAAGAACATGTAGTATATACATCCAATGGACTACTATTCAGCTATAAAAAAGAAGGAAATTGTTTTGTATGCTGCAACATGGATGAACCTCAAGGACATTATGCTGAGTGAAATAAACCAGTCACAGAAGGACAAAGACCGTCTGATTCCATTCATGAGTTGTCTAAATAGTCAAACTCACAGAAACAGAAAGTAGTACGATGATGGCTAGATTCTGGGGATAGAAAGAAATGGCAGATTGTCATTCAATGGGTATAGAGTTTCAGTCATGAAAGAAGAAAAATTCTAGAGGTCCACTGTACAACGTTTTGCTTATAGTTAGCAAATTATACAGCTGATTTTTTTTTTTCAACGGAGTCTCACTCTATTGCCCAGGCTGGCACGATCTCAGCTCACTGCAACCTCTGCCTCCCAGATTTTCTTGCCTCAGCCTCTCAAGTAGCTGGGATTACAGGTGTGTGCCGCCATGCCCAGCTAATTTTTGTGTTTTTAGTAGAGATGGGGTTTCACCATGTTGGCCTGGCTAGTATCAAACTCCTGACCTCAGGTGATCTGCCTGCCTTGGCCTCTCAAAGTGCTGGGATTGCAGGATTACAGGCATGAGCCACTGCACCCGGCTTGATTTTTTTTTTTTTTTTTTGAGACAGGGTCTCCCTCTGTTGCCCAGGCTGGAGTGCAGTGGTGTGAACCCAGCTCATTGCAGCCTTGACCTGGGCTCAAGTGGTGCTCCGATCTTGGCCTCCAAAAGTGCTGAGATCACAGATGTGAGCTAGCATGCCTAGCTCACTCAAAAATTTTTAAGAGGGTGGATTTAATATGGTTTTTTTGTTTGTTTTTTGTTTTCTTTTTTTACCTCAGTGTAAACAAAGAAAATGAAAAGATAATAGGCATGAAGAGCTAAAAGAGAGAAGCAGTGGACTAAGAGGTCTATCAGAGCAAGATTCAGTCATCTTGTTCACTGGTGTACTTCCAGCTTGGTACTGACACAGCTGTCACAATGTGGCTGTGCTCAAGAAATATACAGACTAAATGAAAGTTAAACTGTGCTCTGTAACTTGGGAGGAAAAATGATAAAAGAAAAGGTAGACCCCAAAATGTTTACCCAAAAAATTCAGACCCTGAAAAAATAGCATGCTTAAAATATTCTTGAAGAAAAGAATAAAAACTCAAAAACTAAATACATGAGACAAAATATTTGAATTAACCTAATAAAAGGGAGTAGAAACTGGAGAAACTCTCCCAGTTAAAGCAGAACAGAACACTAATACTTTTTGAAATATATCCTGTTGAAGAGTTATTGAATAGATGTAATAAAACTATGATAAATGTAATACAAATATAAATCATAAAATGTAACACATAATTAAATACGAAACAGTATCAGCAAGGAGGAAAGTGTGAGAAACCACATGGAAAGCCCTAACCTACCACTCAGATAGCTCTTAGGGAGTTGAAGGTTATTACCCTCTGTTAATCTATAGTTTTAGGCTTAAAGACTAAATGAAAAAGGAACAAGGCCTTAAGATCAGGTGAAGTAAGGAATTTAAACTGAGATGCTTGCCTAAACTTGGGGCCTAAAGTCTATGTTTCCAGGAGACATGGTAAAAGTTCTCTTTTATTGCATCATAAATTAGACAATTAAATGTCTAGGCCTATGCTTGCCATAGGTTTATGATTTAAATTTATACTTCTTGCTTGGTCTAACAACCCTGTATGAAACATTAACAACAAAAAATTGGTCTTTAGCTGATGATGCTGTGGGGTACTTGGCAGAAACAAAGGCAAGCCATTCTAGAAAGCACTCACACATATTTCCTAAAAACATATACTTTTTAAGGAATGAAATAATGGCATTTACATTAATCTGAATGCAATTAGAGACTATTATTCTAGGTGAAGTAACTCATAAGTAGAAAATCAAACATCATATGTTCTCAAAAGAAGTGGGAGCTGAGCTATGAGGATGTAAAGGCATAAGAATGAAACAATAGACTTTGGAGACTCAGGGAAAATGGTGAGGGTTGAAGGATAAAAGACTGCACATTGGGTACAGTATATATTGCTCAGGTGATGGGTGCACCAAAATCTCAGAAATCACAGCTAAAGAACTTCTTCATGTAACCAAACACCACCTGTTCCCCAAAAGCTATTGAAATAAAAAATAAATAAATAAATTTTGAGATACACTTTTTAAAATCCCCCTTAAAGATGAGCTCACAAGCATTCTTACATACAGAAGTGAATATATACATGAAAGTATATAAACAACATGTTAGCATCAGATTCCAAAATGGAACGTAATGAGCTCTAAGAACTTGAGGTTCCACAACAACAATCTCCCATGAGTTTATATATCATCTACACATGATGACAAATCATACATGTATATCTCCAATGGGACTCAATTCTGAATTTTCATATATAAAAGATAATCATATATTAATAATCATAATGCATGCCTATATATAAACACATACAATTATTGCCAACTCAACATTTCCAATTGGATATCTAATGGCTATCTCAAAATTAGTATATCCAAAATTAAATTCCTGATTTCCATTTTAAACTGCTCCTCTTCCTGTCTTCACCATCTCCAAAAAGGCGTCCTTGATTTTTATTTTTTTCTCACATCCTTGGTTCAACTCATTAGTCAATCCTCTAAGTCTACCTGTAATTTACATTTCAAATTTAATAACAAAGTAATTACTATTTCTAGGACCTATTCCCTTTTCTGAATGAAAACTAAATCCCTTTCATGTTCTTTTTTTAATCAAAAATCAGAATTTGAAACAGACTTTAAGCTCAAACAAATGGTACCATGGTTACTGGCAAGAAAAGAAAGGCTGGTGCAATGGTGTGCAGCAATAATAAAACACAAAATACTCAAAAGCATTTCAAGCAGGTGGTGCCACCTGTACCCATCTAATTCCTGACCTGACAGTCTGCCACCCACTTGTGAAAAGGATGGAGAACTTGATACCGGTTCAATCCTGGTAGGGAAAGAAGGTTGTGGCTCTAGCTCAAGTACTAAGTCGGATATGGAGGAGGGGATTATTACTATTAGTGCCAGTGGATAATTTTCTTTCTGTGAAACAACTGTGGGGATCCCCTCAACAAATCCAGCTTTGATATTGGCAAGCTATCAAATGCGAGAATGGACACCTGTGGGCTAGAAATTCCCAGCTGTACTTGTTGCCCTGCTGTTCCAGCTGGCTGGCGTTTCCTTACAAAGGGTATAGAAAGGACCTGGATGAGGGGGAGCTAATCCATTAGAGAAGCCCGGCCTGCTCTGAAATCAAGAAATACATTAGGGGATCATTTTAAGGAGTGTCATCTTCAGGGAACCAACAGCAGAAGAGTAAAACCAAATAAATTTAGCATCTTTTAATAAACTCCTAGGGTGCTCCTTCTTTCAATGCCATTATGGTAAAGATGTCATGTAATCAGTTCTGGAAGCAAATAATATGAAGCATGTTGAATAAATAACTGAATGAATAAATGAATCAATCAATGAGCATCACAGTTTGTGTTTTTCCAAATTTAAGCACCATAACTAGGCTACGTATGCACATTTCATTTTTTAATCTTTTTGTCGGATATGTTGTGTTAAAGATGTTATTTTGCCTGCCTTGTGTTGGGAAATACAACTTACCATAACTATTTTTGGCTGTGTGTTTGACAATTCTCAGTCTTACATTCTGCAGTATCTAATACTAGTAGAAGAAATCATAGTAATAACTTTCCTAGTCGTGGAAAAATCCATGTGTCTCTGGTACATAATTCTCACTTGAGGGTTTCCTTTTTGAAAAAGTGAAAGCATGTGCACTTGAGTAGATCTGACTATAAACATAGTTCCTCACATGTCATTGATTATGTTGTTTTTAAAATTTGACTTCTTGAGTAAGATCATCAACATGGGCCAAGTCTCAGTATAACCCTGCCCCCTTCTGGTCACTGTTTATTCTCTGGCCAGTGACAGCAAAGGAACAGAGCCATAATGGTTCTGATATCTTTAGATAGCATTATAATTTAGTCTTTTAGTCATCCTTCTCCCAAACACAAGGGCATTTATGAACATATGTATTTGCATCATATCCTCCATCTACCTAGGTATTGCATCTGATACCCATTATGGTTTGTGTGGTGGCCATAATTATCTAACAATAGCAGCTAATACATGGAATTACCTCATCTCCTGTACTAGGGAGAAGGGGCAGGCAAAGAATGTCTCTTGAAGAAATGAAAGTAGCTAGCATTACAACAGCAATTATTGAGAGCTAACATGAGTTCTCCAGGTTTGAAATAGTTAAAATTATCTTTTATAAGGTAATGTGTTCTTCCGCTATTAAGTCATTTTGTTATTACATGTATTCCAGTCTTAGAGAGGGAAGAGCCTGACAGCTCTGGTGGTGTGAGGTCCCAAGTAGGATCCTGTTACTAAATTCCTTTTAGAAGCCTAAAATTTCTTCAAGAAAATGAATGTCTTATGTAGCCATATCTTAATGGATCAAAGGTGCCTGTAATTTGTGTAAAACATCCATGTACATGGCAATGTATCAGAGTTTCATGTAAAAAAAATCTTTCTGGTACCGAAATACAGAAACCAAAATCCTTGAAAAATAACAGTAGAATCTTCGTATTATTTTTCTAGGCGACATATTCAGATAGTCTGGTGTGAAACAGCATTCAGCGCCAGACTTAAATCTCACACCAAGCAGAGTAACTAATCTCAACATAGTGGTGACAGGTGCAAGCCTTATGTCTTTTTACTGCAGGTTCACTGGGAAATGGCACCTAATAATGTTGCCCAGGTTCATATTGATTCAGAGAATCTACTTTGCTTTCTTATAGCTTCAAGTCAACGATTTTCTAATTCTTTAGAAGAACGCTAATTTTCTATCAGCTATCATTCATTTTACTATTCATTAAGACAGGACTTGGTACAAATATTTCCACTTTTCTTTTTCTCCAGCACACCGTGATGTAAAAGTATTATTTTTGTTTATTTTTCTTTGACTTGCTAAAACAATAAAATGGATTTAGATGAATGTGTGAAAATAATGAGATGTAAACCACTTTGGATTAGAAAATACTTAACATTCCCTCAAAGAATATTGATAGCTAAAGCAAATGTTTATTTAACATTTAAAGTTAAATGTTAAAAGTTAAGAATTAAACATGCAGAGAAACAATCAGGTGTATACCATGATGTGTCAGCAGAATCCAATTGAGTTCCTTATTAATGATTTTTTGTTTCATTTGTGCTATCCTGGCAAGGATCTCATAATTAACTCTCAAACCATCCCTGTTGTAGTTATAAGTTACCTGTATCTTTAAGAACATTAAACATGTAGAATGAGGGCATTTTTTGGCCATGTACAGACTTATAATCTCATTTTCTTACTGCCTTAATTCATAAATTTTTACACTTGATATTTTTGTAACTTGAAGAAGATAGAATATCATTTATAATTTTATTTTACTTCACAATACAATCAAGTGAATATCCACCCCACACCTACATATTTTCAAGTTAATGCATATTTTAACGTTTGTTTATCTGTGAGGTTGCAGTGGTTGTTGAAGGGGTTTGGGAAGAAGAAGGTGTGCTTAATTTATCGTGACTGCTGACACCATGTCCAGTCTGCATTATTCTCCTATTAGACCCTCGCCTTTATTTATTTATTTATTTATTTATTTATTTATTTATTTATTTTTGAGAAGGAGTTTTTGCTCTTGTCACCCAGGCTAGAGTGCAATGTCACGATCTTAGCTCACCGCAACCTCCGCCTCCTGGGTTCAAGCGATTCTCCTTCCTCAGACTCCTGTGTAGCTGGGATTACAGGCACACACCACCATGCCCAGCTAATTTTGTATTTTCAGTAGAGACAGGATTTCTCCGTGTTGGTCAGGCTGGTCTCGAACTCCTGACCTCAGGTGATCCACCTGCCTCGATCTCCCAAAGTACTGGGATTATACATGTGAGCCCCCGTGCCCGGCAAGTCTTACCCTCAATTTTATCTCTCAAGAAAGGTTCTTCCTGATTTACTCCTCTTCTTTATTTGAACAATTCTACTAATTCACCTGATTGTCAGTGACTATAGTCTACATGCCTACATGTGATGCACAGCATTTAAAGTGAGAATTTAAAAAATCAGTTTACTTGACAACTCACATATTTCTCAGCCCAGAAAACACGTTAGAATTCCTTACCTTGGAATATTTACAAGAATACTAACATTTGGACTCCACACCAGCCTGAGTAAGTAGCTGGCTGCCCAGGCTTTAGTATTAAAAAACAAAAACAAAAAAACTTCTCTAAGTTCTTCTAAATTAAAGAGGACTGAGAACCACAGCTTTAGAGGTAGAAAAAAAATGGCACATGGACAAACTGTAGGAGCTCAATATTGCTGATGTTTTAATCTAGAAAGGAGCAGAGCAATGAGGAATAAAGTAATTTATCATTAACACAATGCTAAACAAATTGGATTTATCCTATATAGTAATTGCAAACCAATGAAAGATTCCAACTCAGAAGTTGATATTAACTTTCTGTTTAAGGATGATTACTTTCAGATAACTGGAGACCGTTAACCTGTGTTCTGTAGTCCAACTAGGAGTTCTATGAATGGGCTTCCAATTGAAAGTAAAATTTTAGAAAAGTTGACACAGACAGGCATAGACACGGTTTTCTTGAAAAATTATTTAGCTTTCACTTTCTCCAAGAAATATATAACTTAAAATAGTTTAAGATCACTAATTTTTAATGGGTGGATGGAGGACTGAAGGTAGAAAAACAAATTAAAACTATTGCATTTTCATATAGATTCATTTTTCTATTGCTATAGATCATTTAATGAGAGATGATTGCATTCCTGTTACTGTTACATTTAGCATTTAAATATCCATGTAAAAAAGAAACATTTCTATCTAAGCAGAAGAAAATACACTATATTATTGCTCAGAAACACATTGGAAAATTTACAAATGCATCTCTAATAAAAAGAATAATGTAAATCTCTAAAGACATAGTCACATACACATGTACATATAAGTATGGTTGCTCCTACATAACCTATACTAATATGTAATTAATGGTTTGAAGAAGGCTCAACAAGTCATGAATGCAGATACTATTATAAAGCTGCCAATTAATGAGTAGAGAGGTTAGGGAAGTTCCTTTAGGGCCAGGGTTAGCTTCATGGGCATGAGGTCTGCTCTTGTGCGGGATCCCATGCTCATGGAGGCCTATGCTTTAATTGGTGCTCTGCTTCTGACGACTTAATAATTTTTGAAGGGACTCTGATTTTTACTTTGTGCTGGACCTACCATACAGCTAATGCTGTTCAGGATACGTAGCCAGTAAGTGTCAATTAGATTAACTACCCTTAAACAATATGATTTGAACTCAGACTTTTAAAATGCAATATCTACTGTTAGTTGTTTTTACTGTTTCACTAAGTATAGGCTATATGGGACAGGAAATGCAAATGGGACATTTATTGGATCAAGTAACAGGAAGTCCAAATGTAGGGTGAGTTTCAGGGCTAATTGATGCAATAACTCAATGACTTCATCTGCATCCACATTGTTTCTGTCTATCCTGTCATCTACTGTCTCATTCTACCCTGCTACTGGTTTCACTGAATTGCCATGAACAATCCTGGACTTCGGCCTTTCTTATTCATTTCCTCAGAGAGAGAAAGACTCAAGTTTTTCAATTCTTCTCCGAGAAAGGAGGGATCTTATTTCCCAGAAGCTCCCAGGAGCTATCCTTCATGTCTCATTGATCAGAAAGAGGCCAAGGCTCATTTCTTAAACATTAAAAGCTCTGAATCAAGACAACTAGGACTGCTAAGTGGCAGCATCTCATTGGTACTTACCTTTGTAACTGTAGATGAACCATCTTCTGTCAAGACATGTGGATATGCTATGAATAAAACTCCTGTGCAAAATTAGAATCTGTGAAGAAAGGAGGGAAGAGATTCTGGATTGACAAACAACAATATTTACCCTGCCTCAACTCTAAATGTTTTACTTACTAGGTTTTAGTGCTTTTAATTGCTGCAATTATTTCAATCTATTATTTAGAGAAATTATTCTCCAAGATTTGTATCTATGGATCAGTTTCATCTGTCTGCTGTGGAATAAAAACATATTAATTTGGTAAATTTTTAACAGTAATACACTTTTTAATTTCAAGACCTACCTTTCTCTTAATACTTGTCCAAATTGTAGTGTTATAACATGTTTTCTTTATAAAAATGATAACTGATTATAGATAAAAACATTTACTTGGAAAGATTAAATTTAGTAATAACATGGCAACTGTCGTTATGATTATTGTGATTAGAGATTTCATTTTCTAATTTTACTATTTATTGAACACTTAAAATTTTAATATAAAATTTAGAAGTGATAGGTATTTTTGTTTTCAGTCAGACATAATTTGGGTCTCAAATGTTGCACTTAATAATAATAACAGCTAAAACTTCTTGAATCCTTAAATGCTTTCACTTTGCCTGGGACCCAAGTTTTACACATGGCATAGAACTCTGGACACTCAGTGGTGTGTTTTTGACCAAATGTTTGATAGGTGCCAAGCTTTTTATAAGTAGTGATGTCTGCCTAAGTAAAGAAGAAGTAAGCATATGGTTAACAATGTAAGCTATCTGTATTCAAATCTTGCCAACACCACTTCCTAGCTGTGTAAACACCGGCAATTTTCCAAAATCTCTACACTTTAGCTTCTTCATGTATAAATTGGGATAATACAATTAACCTTCCTAATACAGTTATTGTGAAGATGAACTGATTTAGTAAAGACAAAGCACTTTGAAGGAAATCTGGCATTTCACATTATAAAAATTTTAAATATATCAGTGTTCAACCAGGGAAAGAGACACTACTCAGTGTGTTTCAAACAGAGGAAAATAAAGGCAAGAACTGATTACACTTAGAGCCAAGAAACCAACTGTAGCAGAGTGAGGCAACATAGAGATTTTGAATCGCAGGTGCTGCTCTTATCCTAAGCCTTCAGGAACATGGGTAGGACATGAGGCTAATGAAGTTCAGAGATAAGTCACCCAGGAGACATTGTAATCAGACAGGAAACTGGCAGAATTTGAATTCATGGAGGGGACGTGATTGCAACTGGAGTCACTTTCCAGAGAAGAAGGTGAATTACCCCTGCCTTCTCCCTTTCTCACAATCTCCAGTTTCCATCTGTATGTCCTTTGAGCCAAACTTAGACAGATGCTTACAGAGGCTAGCCTTCCCACCACACAGAGCAGAGCAGCAGAAAGGTAAAAAATGGATCTCTAAGCAAGTAATGCCATTGCTGACATAGATGCTATTATCATCTCTTTATGTGTAAGTGCCTTGGAGAAATCATAACCCCACTTGTGGTCTATATTGGTGTAGTAAGAAGGTTAATAATATATTAATGTTTATCATTTTAGATAATTTCCCATGTTAATTCATTTTTCCTTCATATTGCATTAAAACTTCCCCACTCCCAAAGACATTCTTATCTATTATGTCTCATTAGGACTTGAGGTAAAGAAAATGCAATTATTATATTCATTTTACAACTGAAGAAGTTGTGTTCAAGTTTATATATCTAAATATGTAGAAAAAAAATTCTTTTTATTTATGTAAACTTAAGTCCATTTGTTGTGATGAAAGTACATAATAAATTATAGTTTATTTGAGAATATGTATTAAAGTATTGTTTCTACAAAGTAACCTCTATTCTAACAGATGTCACTATCCTGAAGAGCTATAACTCAGAGATATCCATATATCTTTATCTCCCTACAGTCCTCACACTCTCTCTCTATGTCAAAGATATGATGGATTGTGTCAGACCACTGCAATAAAGTGAGTTACATAATTTTTTGGTTTCCTAGGGCATAGAAAACTTGTATTTGTACTATACTGTAGTCTATTACATATGCCATAGCATTATGCTTAAAAAAACCCTTAATTTTAAAATACTTTATTGATAAAAGTGCTAATGATCATCTGAGGCTTTGAGGAGTCATAATCTCTTTGCTGGTGAAGGGTATTGCTTTGGTGTGATGGCTGCTGACTGATCAGGGTGGTGGTTGTGGCAATTTGTTGAAATAAGACAACAATAAAGTTTGTTGCATTGATTAATTCTTTCACAGAAGATTTCTCTGTAGCATGTGATGCTGTTTGATAGCATTTTATCCAAAGTAGAACTTTCAAAATTCGAGTTGATCTTCTTAAAGACCGCCAGTGCTTTATCAACTAAGTTTATATAATATTTGAAATTATCTGTTGGCATTTCAACAGTGTTCACAGCAACTTTACAAGGTATAGATTCCATCTCAAGAAACCACTTTCTTTGCTCTTCTGTAAGAAGGAACCTTCATCTATTCAAGGTTTATCATAAGTTTGCAGCAATTCAGCCACATCTTCAGGCTTTACTTATCATTCAAGTTCTCTTGCGATTTCCAACACACCTGTAATTATTTCCTCCCCAGAAATCTTGAATCCTGCAAAGTCATCCTTGAGGGTTAGAATCAATTTCTTCCAAATTCCTATTAATGTTAATATTTTGACCTCCTCCCATGAATCACAAATTACAAGGGTTCTTAGTGGTATCTAGAACAATGAATCATTTAAATAAATTTTTCGATCAACTTTGCCCAGATGTATCAGAGGAATACTATCTATCCAGCAGAGCTTCTGGAAGACCAGGTGCATTGCCAAAGAGCAGTACTATTTTGAAAGGAATCTTTTTTTTTTTTTTTTTCTGAGCAGTGGGTCTGAACAATGGGTTTAAAATGTACATTAAAAAATGCTGTAAAGAGGTATGATGTCATCCAGGGTTAGCTGTTCTTTAGAAAACACAGACAGAGTAGATTTAGCATAAGTTTTAAGGGCCTTAGGATTTTCAGAATGATCAATGGGCATTGGCTTCAACTTGAAGTCACCAGCTTCATTTGCTCCTAACAAGAGTTAGCCTGTCCTTTGAAGCTTTAAAGATAGGCATTGACTTACTCTTTCAAGCTATGGAAGTCCTAGATGGCATCTTCTTCCAATAGAAGGCTATTTTATCTACATTGAAAATTTGTTATTCAGTGTAGCTACCTTCATCAATGATCTTAGCTAGATATTCTGGATAACTTGCTGCAGCTTCTCCATCAGCACTTGCTGCTTTGTCTTGCACTATTTTATGTTATGGAGATGGCTTTTTTTCTTAAACCTCATGAGCCAACTTCTGCTAGCTGTGAACTTTCCTCACTGCTCTCACCTTTGAAAGAACTAAAGAGAATTAGAGCCTTTCTTTGGATTCAGTTTTGGATAAAAGAAATGTTGTGGCTGGTTTGATCCTCTAACCAGGCCACTAAAGCTCGCTCCCTCTCAGCAATGAGGCTGTTTTGCTTTCTAATCATTCTCATACTCACTGGTGTGGCGTTTTTAATGCCTTTCAAAAACATTACCTTTGCATTCAAAACTTGACTGTTAGGTACAAGATGCCTAGCTTTTGGCCTATCTTGACCTTTAACATGCCTTCCTCACTAAGCTTAATTATTTATAGTTTTTGGTTTAAAGTGAGAGATGTGTAATTCTTCCTTTCACTTTAAGATCTAAAAGCCATTGTGGGGATATTAATTGGCCTAATTTTAATAGTGTATCTCAGAGAATACAGAGGCCTGAGGAAGAGAGAGATGAATGGCCAGTTGGTGGAGCAGTCAGAACACACACAAAGTTTATCAATTAACTTTCCCATCTGATATTGGTTTAGTTTGTGCATGGCACCCCAAAACAATTACAATGGTTACAAAAACAAAGGCAATTGTGGTGATCATAGATCACAGAACACCACAATAAATATAATGGCAAAATCTGAAATATTATGAGAATTACCAAAATAACACAATGACACAAAATGAACACATGTTGTTGGAAAAATGGCACCGATAGACTTGCTTGAAGCAGGGTTGATGCAAATCTTCAATTTGTACAAAGCACAATATCTGCAAAGAGCAATAAAGCAAAGTGTAATAAAATGAGGTATGCTTACATATATATGCAGATATACTTAAATATACATTGACTCTGCAGCTATTATTTTTCCTATGAATTCTAGCAGTACCATTTTAAAAATAATGTTTTATGTTTGTTTTTCAAAATTAACTTACTAGGATAGGATGGGTTCTCTATATATTGATTTCCACAATTTTAGGTTTTTTGTTTCTCCAACTCAAGTGACTTGAACCTTCAAGTAGAAACATTTCTGTCCTCTCACATTCTATTGAAGTATTTTACTTGATTTATTGGTATAATGGCCCTTTATGATGTGAAGATTTTAATAGAGTGATGTTATAACTAATTTTTATGATACTGTATGAGATTTTAAATGGTATACAAATAATAAGTTATGAAGTGTAACTTTAACACCAGTTAAGCTACTTTCAATTTTTTCCATTACTATTTCAAAAACTGAGGTTGACTAATAAGACTCCCAAGCCAAGATGTCACTTTTAGGGACACCAGAAAGTTAGAATTTAACCTTTCATGGCCTCTTGGTCTTGCTTGAAAGAAAACAATGACCTCTACAAATTTGAAGGGTTCTCACTAGAATATGAATTTTTCTACCTAACCAGCCCCGAACCTGTGAGAATGCAAAATCTCCACTGTCAATTTCAAGATTTCCTTCTTAATATAAATCAGGTTTTTATGACATACTTTAGGTGTCAGATTCTTAAAACATTATCTTACCTAATGATTCTCCTGGTTACAATAGAGCCATGCAAATTCTAAATTTGTTTCAAAATAAGAAGAGGAAATGTTCCTTCCACTCAATGTTACACACTGTTATAGGTGTCCCACAGCAGGATTGCTTGGGCACAGGTATGAGAGTTGAACATGATGGTTTATTCACAACATGTCTGCAGTAACTCTTTCAGGTTCAGGATGCATTTCATGCCCAGGGGATCTGGTTCAATAAGGCTTTAAATAGAAAATGTAGAAAACACAGAGAACCACAGCCTGCCAACTTTTATGCTTTGTTACTGAATCTTCCTTTTTTTTTTTTTTTTCCCTGTTATGGCCTTATTTTAATATTAAATTTTCTCCCAGGGTCAGGGATTCTCTAATAGTAGATTCTGTCATTAACTTTGCTGACTTCTTTTTTCTTTTTTTTTTTTTTTTAATTATACTTTATGTTCTAGGGTACATGTGCACAATGTGCAGGTTTGTTACATATGTATACATGTGCCATGTTGGTGTGCTGCACCCATTACATTAGGTATATCTCCTAATGCTATCCCTCCCTGCTCCCCTGACACCACAACAGACCCCGCTGTGTGATGTTCCCCTTCCTGTGTCCAAGTGTTCTCATTGTTCAATTCCCACCTACGGGTGAGAACATGAAGTGTTTGGTTTCCTGTTCTTGTGATAGTTTGCTGAGAATGATGGTTTCCAGCTGCATCCGTGTCCCTACAAAGGACATGAACTCATCCTTTGTTATGGCTGCATAGTATTCCATGATTTATATGTGCCACATTTTCTTAATTCAGTCTGTGATTGATGGACATTCGGGTTGGTTCCAAGTCTTTGCTATTGTAAATAGTGCCGCAAAAAACATACGTGTGCATGTGTCTTTATAGCAGCATGATTTATAATCCTTTGGGTATATACCCATAGTGTGAAAATGGCCATACTGCCCAAGGTAATCTATAGATTCAATGCCATCCCCATTAATCTACCAATGACTTTTTCACAGAATTGGAAAAAACTGCTTTAAAGTTCATATGGAACCAAAAAAGAGCTTGCATTGCCAAGACAATCCTAAGCAAAAAGAACAAAGCTGGAGGCATCACGCTACCTGACTTTATACTACAAGGATACAGTAACCAAAACAACATGGTACTGGTACCAAAACAGAGATATAGACCAATGGAACAGAACAGAGTCCTCAGAAATAATACCACACATCTACACCCATCTGATCTTTGACAAACCTGACAAAAACAAAAAATGGGGAAAGAATTCCCTATTTAATAAACGGTGCTGGGAAAATTGGCTAGCCATAAGTAGAAAGCTGAAACCGGATCCCTTCCTTACACCTTATACAAAAATTATTCAAGATGGATTAGAGACTTAAGTGTTAAAACTAAAACCATAAAATCCCTAGAAAACAACCTAGGCAATACCATTCATGACATAGGCATGGGCAAGGACTTCATGTCTAAAACACCAAAAGCAATGGCAACAAAAGCCAAAATTGACAAATGGGATCTAATTAAACTAATGAGTTTCTGCACAGCAAAAGAAACTACCATCAGAGTGAACAGGCAACCTACAGAATGGGAGAAAATTCTTGCAATCTACTCATCTGACAAACGGCTAATATCCAGAACCTACAAAGAACTCAAACAAATTTACAAGAAAAAAACAAACAACCCCATCAAAAAGTGGGCAAAGAATATGAACAGACACTTCTCAAAAGAAGACATTTATGCAGCCAACAGACACATGAAAAATGCTCATCATCACTAGCTATCACAGAAATGCAAATCAAAACCGCAATTAGATACCATCTCACACCAGTTAGAATGGTGATCATTAAAAAGTCAGGAAACAACAGGTGCTGGAGAGGATGTGGAGAAATAGGAACACTTTTACACTGTTGGTGGGACTGTAAACTAGTTCAACCATTGTGGAAGACAGTGTGGCAATTCCTCAAGGATCTAGAACTAGAAATACCATTTGACCCAGCCATCCCACTTTTCCTGAATTTTTTTTGCTAATTAGCTTAAAGCTAGTTACTATCCTTTCCATCCCCAATCATGAACAAAGTGAGCTTTATTTGTCTAGGAGAACCCATATAATTACTTATACCAAGAGATTAAAAATCACGTGGAAGGCGAGGAAATTGCCTTTGTAAAGTTGTTAGACCAGTGCTAAGCACTTCATAGGCACTATGTAAGTACTTGTTACTAAATGCTTGGATGTATAAATTAATTCATCAATAAAGTGAATGCCATCAGAGATTTACCTGATTGAATCTCCACTCCTAAATCAGCAAGTAACCATAGCAATAAAAAATAATCAGGCAAGAGAAAGAAATAAAAGGTATTCAAATAGGAAGAGAGGAAATCAAATTGTCTCTGTTTGCAGATGACATGATTTAGAAAACCCCATCGTCTCAGCCCAAAATCTCCTTAAGCTGATAAGCAACTTCAGCAAAGTCTCAGGATATAAAATCAATGTGCAAAATCACAAGCATTCCTATACACCAATAACAGACAAGCAGAGAGCCAAATCATGAGTGAACTCCCATTCACAACTGCTACAAAAACAATAAAATACCTAGGAATGCAACTGACAAGGGATGTGAAGGACCTCTTCAAGGAGAACTACAAACACTGCTCAAGGAAATAAGACAGGACACAAACAAATGGAAAAACTTTCCATGCTAATGGATAGGACGAATCAATATCACGAAAATGCCCACACTACCCAAAGTAATTTACAGATTCAGTGCTATCCCCATCAAGCTACCATTGACTTTCTTCACAGAATTAGAAAAAAACTACTTTAAATTTCATATGGAATCATAAAAGGGCCTGTATAGCCAAGGCAATCCTGGAGGCATCATGCTACCTGACTTTAGACTATACTACAAGGCTACAGTAACCAAAACAGCATGGTACTGGGACCAAAACAGATATAAAGACCAATGGAACAGAACAGAGTCCTCAGAAATAACACCACACATCTGAAACCATCCAATCTTTGACAAACCTGACCAAAAAAGCAATGAGGAAAATATTCCCTACTTCATAAATGGTGTTTGGAAAACTGGCTAGCCATATGCAGATAACTAAAACTGGACCCCTTCTTTACACTTTATACAAAAATTAACTCAAGATAGATTAAAGACTTAAACTAAGACCTAAAGCCATAAAAACCCTAGAAGAAAACCTAGACAATACCATTCAAGATATAGGCATGGGCAAAGACTTCATGACTAAAACACCAAAAGCAATTGCAACAAAAGCCAAAATTGACAAATGGAATCTAATCAAACTAAAGAACTTCTTCACAGCAAAAGAAATTATCATTAGAGTGAACAGGCAACCTACAGAATGGGAGAAAATACTTGCAATCTATCCATCTGACAAAGGGCTAATATCCAGAACCTACAAAGTACTCAAAGAAATTTACAAGAAAAAAACAAACAACCTCATCAAAAAGTGACCAATGGATATGAATAGATACTTCTCAAAAGAAATCATTTATGTGGCCAACAAACATATGAAAAAAAGCTCATCATCACTGCTATTAGAGAAATGCAAATCAAAACCACAATGAGGTACCATCTTATGGCAGTTAGAATGGTAATCATTAAAAAGTCAGGAAAAAAACAGATGCTGGAAAGGATGTGAAGAAATAGGAATACTGTTACATTGTTGGTGGGAGTGTAAATTAGTTGAATCATTGCGGAAGACAGTGTAACAATTCCTCAAGGATCTAGAACCAGAAATACTATTTGACCCAACAATCCTATTACTGGGTATATGCCCAAGGGATTATAAATCATTCTACTATAAAGACAGATGCACACATATGTTTACTGCGGCACTATTCACAATAGCAAAGACTTGGAACCAAAGCAAATGCCCATCAGTGATAGACTGGTTAAAGAAAATGTGTCACATATACACCATGGAATAATATGCAGACATGAAAAAAGATGAGTTCATGTACTTTGCAGGGACATGGATGAAGCTGGAGACCACCATTTTCAGCAAACTAACACATGAACAAAATCCAAACACTGCATGTTCTGACTCATAAGTAGAGCTGATCAATGAGAACATATGGACACAGGGAGGGGAACATCACACACCAGGGCCTCTCAGGGATAGCATTAGGAGAAATACCTAATGCAGATAATGGGTTGATCGGTGCAGCAGACCATCATGGCATGTGTATACCTATGTAACAAACCTGCACATTCTGCACATGTATCCCAGAACTTAAAGCATAATAAAAAAAACATTATATTTTATCTTAAAATAAAAAACAAATTCCTTGGCAAATCAATCTAGTTTGAATTTGATAAACGATTAACTCCCCAAGCTTTCTCCCACCCATAGACCCAGACTGCATGTTTGACATTTGCAACTCTCCTAGGGTAGAATAAAATGCTGGCCCAACAGTTATACGAGTACTGAAGTTTCAACCTAGAAGCTGGTTAATTCTAGACATAGTTTACAGTCCATAATTAATAGATCCTATTCATCATGAATATGTCTGATTAGCCAATTACACTGTAAATGCTTTAGTGGGAGGGACTAATCGTTTTCTACCTCTTGACTACTAAACTAAATATGCATCATAATAGTTTGTATATTATTAATAGTCCAAATGCTTTTCTAATTGTACAGATAAAACAAAAAACAATAGCTCTATACAAAACTTAACATTAACAGAATATTTGGATTTCACATTTGCCAATGAAATAGTCATTGTATTGATAATGAAATACTCTCCTGAAGTTCTTTTTTTACCTGTATATTTAAATTCTCAATTATGAGACTTCATAACAAGAAAGTACACAAATCCTTGATGAAATGTACATGAACAAGTTCCACAAAATGTAAATTTCTTTCAAGAAGTTTTAATAATTTCTTTATAATTAGAAATGTAAAAAGATACATGATAAGAATGATAAATTAAAAGAAAAACCTGTGTATAGTCTAAAATTTAGCAGTAAAAATCCTCCTGTTTAAAGGTGCTAATCTTCTTGCATGTATGTCTCAATACACAGAAGGTGTTTTCCAGGTTTTTAAGATGGATTTCTCTTCAGTTAAAAAAAAAAAAAAAGGAAATATCCTAAGCTTTCAGGAAGTAAAAAAAGAGTTTAGGCTCATAAAAAAAGTCTTTGTAGTTCTGCTTAATGTTCATGTCATGAGTTAAATTAGATGTGACAGGACCAGTAAGTCTGGAGATTTTCACTACTAGTGTGATTACCTTGAAGTATTCTGTCTCCTTCGAATCTCTTTGGCTCCATTTCCCAAGGAAGTCGACTCCATGTTAATCCTGTTGACTCTTGCACAGTGGTTTTAAATAGTCTGTGTCCAGCCCTAAGGAAGGGAATGCTCTCCGAAAACTGCTAGCCCATTTAGCCACCCAGCTGTCAGCCTTTTCCTAAGAAAGAATGCTAATTACAACAAGAGATTGCTTATATCTTAACACCACCATAGGATTTGAAAGAGTCAATTACTTATTTCGCGATTGTGTATGAGGTTAAAGAGTATGCCCTCTCAAAGGTCTTTAAACTGATAATTGTCACATGCAAAGAAGACATGGTTTGAAATGTTGATGAAGTAAGGCAACATATTTTCATCACCCATAACACAATCACACTTTTAAGCAAGTTGGTGTTTGGTTAAATTATAGGGATCTGCACTCCTTCTCATAATGCATTTGATACTCAGAATTTAATTGGTTGATCTTGAATATACTTCTTTATCTAATTTTTAAAATAACTTTATAATAGCATCTAAATGATTTGCCAGGCAATTACATATAGGTCAAGATTTAAAACTTTTCCCTGTTTTTGCTTCAATGATGAAAATATTGGTATTGGCTTGTATATACGCTTCATTATTTATTTATATAACTTTTACAGTTTTATTTTAAAACATATTTTATATAAAATATTAATATATTTTAATATTCAATAGAAAACCCCATTTAAATAAAATTCCTGAAAGAAATAAGCATTGCAAATGCATAATATTAAATTACTATTTTAAAATGTACATAGTTTTATTAATAACCTAGATAAAAACTTTAGATGCTGAATGACAACAAACTACAATTTAGTAGGAAAGAATTGGTTTTCAGAGGTAGAACTCTTCCTTGTGATACACTCAGCTAGTATGAAAATTATACACTTTAAAGCAATACTCTTATTTACTTACAATTTAAGTAAATTTAATTTTCATATTATTACCATGATCATGATTCAGTTAACTGGTTTCTCCACTTAGACTTCCAGTATATATACAAAATAATTAGAGTAAAATAAAATTATTACTATGTAAAATATTAACATGTTTATACTGCTCTCATCATTAATAAAGAATCTGGTTTCTAACCACTTTCTAATCAAGATCATTATCTTTAATTGTTTCTCATCTTTATTATGTTTCTCATAATATGTTTCTCATCTTTAATTGTTTTGCTTTATAATCTAATGAAATAAAGTGGAAAAAAACCACATTCTCTTGGGATATATTCATAGAAGGCCTTTTAGTAAACAGTAATAATAGCAAGTTAGACTAAACTATTTGTAGGGAAAGGTAAAAGCTGATATTCCTTCCCAGAAGCTAGTTTTAAGCTAGGGAGCAATTTGAGATACCATTGGTACATTCCAGAACTCCCCTTGGTCTTAATTAGAACAACTGAAAGAAACTGTTAATTTTGATCAGCTGGTGAAAAGCCCCGCTGTTGCAGTCAGTCATTTCTATAAAGTTCAACTTTCAAGTTCATAAGCAAAAGGGTTAGATTAAAGGATTTTTCCTCCCAGTAAATCATTAGCACAAATGCATCATTTCAAAATTAATACTTTAAGATTGAGCTGTATTTTAAGGTTATAGAGTTATTAGTTTAAATTGTGACACACAGTGTATGAGTAATTCATTTCACAGTGGGTTGCATATTTTTAGTTTCCATATTTAGAGCTAAATAGAATATTTTAATTTGTGGAAAATCCATCTTTTGGAAAGGTATACTGGTATTCATAATACATATCTATATAATAATAAAAAACAATGTTTTAGGGAAAAGGCAATGTAGGGAGGCCAGACAATGTGTTAGAAAAGGCTACAGTGAAAGGGGCAAATAAGTAGGAATGTGGTGGGTGAGATGCTTTCAACAGCTTTTCTATTTGTAACACAAAACTCAACCATGAGGCAGTGGGAAGAGAAAGTTAGCTAAGACGGGGACTCAGTTACCCACAACACAAGATTTCTCATTGACTGTCACATACAGCAGAGAGGGTATAAATATGCTTACTTCAGAGATCTGGGATTGACGATGGATAAATTCCATTTCTGGTATTGTGAATTTGCTTTTCCTTCCTATGCGGATGTTGATTACTTTTGCTAGACTGACGATCCCCAGGTGCGTGTACCTAATGGTACACACCACATGCTCTTTTGGGATTCAGGAGGACAACATTGAAACGTTTTGGTATATTTTGTGATTTATGTCTAATTTTTTTGTAGGATTAATAATGTGCATATTGTATTAATACAGTAATACATGTATATTTACACACAAATACATGAATATTATAGTGCCCAATACAAAAGATTTGGAGACTACTGATCTACATAATGATTATGTTTCAATAATCAACAAAGTCCCTTCAAACCAAACATTTATGATTCTAAGTATGTGATGGCCTGATGCAGTGGCTCATGCCTGTAATCTCAACACTTTGGGAGGCCAAGGCGGGAGGATTATGGGGTCAGGAGTTCAAGACCAGCCAGGCCAACATGGTGAAACTCCACTTGTTGGCATGAGCCTGTAATCCCAGCTACTCGGGAGGCTGAGGCAGGAGAATTGCTTGAACCGGGGAGGCGGAGGTTGCGGTGAACTGAAATCTCATCATTGCACTCCGGCCTGGGTGACAGAGTGTGACTCTGTCTCAAAAAAAAAAAAAAAAAAAAAAAAAGATGTGATGGTGTGACTCTACATATTTGTATTCAGAATAAATATTTAAATAGTTTTATGTTTGCATCACACGGAGGGATTGTTTTCTATTTGCTGTTCAGTAATGTCAATTAAATACAAATTTGTACCCATACACCTTCAATATCTTGCTGGTAATTTGCTTACATAACTAATTTCAACCTTTGAACACTATGATTCTTGTTTAATCACTATTGAGAAGGAATGTTTCCTAAGGGGCTACAGGAATAGCTTCATTTGCATACATGGCTCAGAAACTGTAGAACATTAGGGCAGTTGTTAAAAATCCAGTAGCATCTCTATAAGCATCCCTAAATGGTAGTAAGAGAGAGACAACATAAAAAGTGGCAGCTGCTGGATGAATCCACTTGCAGAGGCTGAGTGGAACCAGAGGCTACATACCAGAAGAAAGTGTGCAAAATGACTTAACTCTAATCTACAGTAGCAAAGACTACCTATGGAAGCCAGCCCCAAATTGTACTTTAACCAATATACATACTTTATTTTTTCAGTCAGAGTTATACTAGTATAACTATAAGAATAGACTATCTCCTCTCTATTCCCTGATATGGTTTGGCTGTGTCCCCACCCAAATCTCATGTTGAATTGTAATCGCTATAATCCCCACCTGTCAAGGGCAGGATCTGGTGAATGGGGGTGATTGGATGAGTTTCCCCCATGCTGTTCTCGTAGTAATGAGTTCCCATGAGATCTCATGGTTTTATAAGGCAGTTTTCACTGCTCTTACAAGCTGTCTCTCACCTGCCTCCATGTAAGATGTGCCTCTTCCACTTCCACCATGTTTGTAAGTTTACTGAGGCCTCCAAAACTGTGAGTCTATTGAACCTCTCTTCTTTATAAATTACCCTGTCTCAGGTATGTCTTTATAGCAGTGTGAAAATGGACCAATACATTCTTCAACTGGAGACTTAGGAGAACATAGACTTTGTGTAGTAAATTAATGACTTTTTGGAATGGTCAGTTCACAGTTTCTCTATCTGCCCTTAAGGGACTAGCTCCTAAAATATATGTAACCCATTTTGCTTTCTAGTGGATAAAAATATTTAAACCATAGCAACAGAGATAAGCTGGGGAGATTATTTGATAATGCTGGGTCCTAAATCGTATTCCCAGATTCTGAGATCTCTATGTAGTACAGGAATCTGTCCTTTGAGAAACCAACTCAGGAAATGTACACACAATTACACCTGAAGCTACTTTCTAATTATTAGAAAGACAGTCTCTAATTCAAATTAGAAGAAGACAAAATTAAATGAAGGAGAAATTAAAGAGTAATACAAAGAGATCAGGGAGGCAGAGTTGGGGGAAAGAAAAAGTTTCCATAGAGTCCATATCCAAGGTGAACCAGAGCATATCCCTGAGCACTGCTTACTCTTCTTGAGTTCCCTTGTCTGCAAGTTTATTATGAAGTAATTGATCTGTTTGTTCACACATTTCTTTACTATCCTTTTGTTATAACCCACTTTCTCCCAATAGAAAATTCAGTCTCAGAACCACTGCAAGAGGGAGGCTGAAATCTCATAATTAAAGAGTATCATGGTTAATGCCTATTTTTATGTTTGAAATAAATGTCATCAGAAATACACACTTTTAAACTTAATGCAATCTTCCTGTTTTTTTTAAAGCTTCTCAAGCCACTTAGAAGTCAAAACATTTATGTTATTGAATGAATAAGAATTTCTCACTTGATCATAAACTTATATCTGTTTCTATTTCTAATATAAGTAGCATTGTCAGTGTCCTTGGGTCTTCAGAAAGAGAAAGAAAGATAAATGAATATAGGCCTTGAATCCAGAGAGTTGAAATATAAACTACAGACAGAGATAAAAGCAGCAGCGTTGTCAGCTATTTGATTCAAAGTTACTGGGACAACATTCTCCTGTCAGTGTATAAATTCCAGAGTCACGTTTGTGTTATAAGAGCAGAAATAATATTGCACAAATTAAATTGTTTTGTATGTGTACATAACATCATTGCCTACTAGGGCTATCTATGTAGGAGTTGGGGTGGCTGCTTTCCTATAGAGGAAAGAGATGTTCAAACACCTTATTTCATAAATATGTATAAATATGTATCAATCAAAATTTAAAAAAATAAAAAATAAATGAAAGTCTTTACCTCTGGATAGTGGCTACAGCAACAAGGTAAAGAATTGTGCTCTTGCTAGCCAATCTGCTTCAAAGGTCCCCATATATCTCATCCCTACAAAAAAAAGAAAAATAGTAGAAGGAAAAAAAAAAAAAAAAAAACAGTTGTTCTATTTCTTTCCATTACTTCCTGCTAAAGTAAACTGAATGCAAATTGGTTTGAATTTTGACTATCTAATACTAGTTAGATATTTTGAAAATCTAATCCTAGTTAGATATTTTGAAAATCTAACACAAGTTAGATATTTTAAATATCTAATATTTAAAATGGGCAGCAGGATACACTTATCACAGAAAAAATTTTCTTTGATGATTAGACTAATATTAGAAAATTATGCAGGCCCTTGTATGTTTCTCTTGGAAAACTCATCTATTTTACTGTCTTTTGTACTCTACACTATTGCCAAACTATACCACATGATGTTTTTCTACTGCTTTTTTTTTTGTTTTTTTGTTTTTGTTTTTGTTTGTTTGTTTGTTTGTTTGTTTTGCACCTACATGCTTTGTGAGATTCTGTCTAAAAAATTATTTCTTTGAATCTTCACATGGCTAATTTATCCGTGTGATCTAGCTCCAAAAGTTTTTTTCTACCTCTTACTTTTTTTTTTTTTTTTTTAACTTTCCTTATGTTGTGCTATAATAACCTGTACTTCTTTTTGTATAGCTGTATAGCACGGACTTCTGATTTGTGCCCTAATGTGGAAAGAGATTGGAATTTATCACTTCTTTTCTTACAACAAGAAAAAACTGGACAAAAGGAAAATCAGTGATTTTGTTGAATCTGTCAGTGAGATGACATTATGAAGCAAATTGCCATCCCCAAATCTGGAGAGACAGGTTGATACAGAGAGTAACAGTTGATATTCTTGTTCATAGCATAAGTCGTTGAAGCCATATTCTGCTAGAAACACTGAAATGGTCATTTTAACAAACTGTTGGAGTCTAAATGTGTGTTTGTGTAGACTAACTAGCACGAGAGTATAAAACTTCTTTGGGCCACAGTTTTAGGGGAGCCACCATATTTTCATAGGTTTTGCCTCTAGGAACAAATTTTCCCCCTGCAAGTTCTCATCGAGAAAATCAGAAAAGATGCCCTCAGGATTCTGGCAGAGGGTGGGAGAAGTAATCATAAAATACACTCATGACCTTCTCCATAGAAAAGGCCTATATTCTAGCAAACATGACTTTACCAAAATCTTATGCCATTTGGGGAAGGACATTCCTCTTGCCATTAGAGCCTCTTGTTGCCTTTCTATCTCACCTAAGGAGTAAATAAACAAATATAAAACAACAACAACAACAAAAATACTCAAAAAGGATTGGGGAATTGAGGAAATAGACTGGGAACACTGCAATAAGAGGAGAAAAATAAGTTGTATCACCAAAAATATATTGTGAATTTCACAGCCCCAAGACACAAGTTGAATAAACGTGGTAATATTCAATTGGAAAATTATAGAACTGTCTGTTCTTCACACATTATCCACATGAACAATGCTTGAGTATAACAGGGGATTAGAGATAAATTAGCTCCAAAATATAAATGCTTTCTGAAGAAGAACACACAAGGAAGCTAAAACTCAAAAGAAAAGGCAAAAATAAAGGAACTAGAGAATTTTGAAGTTTCTGGCACCTATAGCTAGCGTAAACATTAAACACAGCCAAGTCTTAGCCCATACATCTCACTAAACATTTCTTTATGCCCTCTTATTATGTTATGCATATGTCCAATTTTCAACCAAAAGTGACAAAACATGCCAAAAGGCAAGTAAATAAAAGCAGTCTAAAGAGATAATCAGTAGACTCAGACATAAATGTTCAAATTATTATATAGGAAATTTAAAATAACTATGACTAATACAAGCTATTTCCTATCCAAAATGCTTGAGACCAAGAGTGTTTTGGAGTTTTTCAGATTTTGAAATATTTGCATTATACATAAGGAGATGCCTTGAGGGATGGGACCCAAGTCTAAACATGAAAGTCAGTTATGTTTCATGTATACCTTATACACATTGCCTGAAGGTAATTTTTCATGATATTTTAAATAATTTTGTACATGAAAAGTTTTTATGACTTTTGACTGTGATGCAATATGAATAATTTTGGATTTTAGATTTTTGGATTAGGGTTCAACCTGTATGTTAAGGCTGTAATGCAAATAACTAGACAGCAAGCAAGAAGGATACTCAATGTAAGCAGATGTATGGAGACACTACAAAAACATAAAGAGGAAACATGAGAAACCAGACACTGTAACAGAAATGAAGAATGCCTTTAGACTCAACAACGTACTTGATACAGCTAAGGGAGAACTTCACAAGCTTAAAAGAAACCTTCCCAACTAAAACAAACAAACAAACAAACAAACAACAACAACAAAAAAAACGAGAAAACAGAGAAAAACAAAACAGAATAGAACATGTAACCACTACAGGATAATTTTAAAAGGCATAACAATGATGTAACTAGAATGTCAGAAGAAAAAAAAAGGCAAAAAAAATATTTGAACAAATAAAGAAGAACATTTGCCAACATAATAAGACCTTTCCAAGATCCAGCAAGCTTAGAGAACACCAAGAGTGGGATACACACCAAAACAAACAAACAAACCTCACCACCAACAGCTCTTATAACAACTACAACACCACCACACATACACTTCCCTATCACATAGGAACTGAAGAAAGCCAAAGACAGAAAAATCCTGATTTAAGTCCTGGGGCTAGGAGTGTGGGAAGGAAATGACTTGTCTAAAGTGGAACAAGAATACAAGTTAGAGTGAACTTCTTATCAGACGCCATCAAGCAAAAAGAGAGTAGAATGAAATATTTAAAGTGTTCAAAGAAAGTCAACGGCCAACACAGACTTTTGTATCCAGTAAAATTATGCTTCAAAAGTAAAGGAGAAAGAAGGACTTTCTACAACAACAAAAAACCGAGGTAATTCATTGCCTGCATACCTGCCCCAAAAGAAATGTTCAAAGAAGTTTTTCAGGCAGAAGCAAAATAATATAGATCAGAAGCTTGGATGTACATTAAAAAGAAGAAGAAATAAATGAAAGCAAAGTGAAATATATTAATTTTCTTACTCTTACCCAATCTAAAATACAACTGGTTAAAGTCCTAATAGTAACATTTTAGGTTATCATAGTATATGAATAAGTAAGAAGAAAGTCAGTAATGTCACCAGGAATGGAAGGAAAGAATTGAGAGTACTCTTATAAGATAAGTATACTATGTGTGAATTGTCATAGTATTATTTTAAGATGGACTTAGATTAGTTAAAAATGCACAATGTAAACTCTAGGAAAACTGCTAATTTTTTTGAAAGAAGTATAAATGAAAAAATAAGTGAGTTGATCAAATTGAATGACACAAAATTTTCAATTAAAACCAGAAAAGGAAGAGAAGGGAATAGTGAGGACAAAGAAAAAACACAATAAATAGCAAACGTTTAAAACATGCTAAATACTAGTCCAACTATATCATTTTAAATTATCTAAATAACCAATTAAAATATGGTTGTCAGCGTGTATACAAAAATCAATACCCAGCTGTATGTTGTCCGCTGTGAAGATCGAATTGGGTCATGGCAAAATAAAATCTCTTTGAAAAATGTGGTTGCTCTCTCCTTTTGTAACCTAGTAAAAATGTGGAGAGATTAACTAATGGGAAATTACGGTGTACCTTTAATTTTTCTTAGGAATTGCTTTGATTGTGGTTATTTATTTCAAGAATATCAGTAGAGAGTCACGGTTTCTAAAATGTGTGCTATGGTAAAAACAAAGCAAATCTCTAGTTATTTTCTATTCATAAAGATTTGGTCATTAAATACTGTACTATTTATCAATGGTAGTGATAAAAGGACTTTAGCTTTCTGAGAAAAAATTAAACAAAATGTTATTGGTTTCAAATTCATAGTCGATTTCTTAAGTGTCCTCAAATGCATACTGGAAAACTAGCATTCCTGGATTTTGACAGCTCCCAGATACATTCACATGCATCTTGGTAAACGTTGCCTCCAGGTTATCAGTTAAAAGTGAGATCTTAAAATGTCTTCATCTTAAAGTTCTGTCTGCAGTGGGACAGTCACACACAAGTTTAATTGACTGAATTACAGATTGCACCTAGGGAAATCTACTCAATCTAATTTAAATATATTAGATGATATCTGTTTCTTACCACCTAACCCCTCCCATTCCCAAGCCCTTATAGAATGAGAGCCATCTTTTACTCATTATCCATTTTCACATTCAACCCTAAATATCTTTATCATATAATCATACAATGACCATCATAATGTTTGTAGAAGGTACCTTATGTTGCTTTGCTTGTCTTGATGCTTGTTTGCTTATTGGCTAGCACCAACTGTTTCTCTGAGCTCTTTCTATTAACATCTGCTTCTGGACTGGATTATCTCCTATAATGTAAGAAAATTACTAAAAATGCTCTTTTGATAACAGAGAAGGTGCATACTATTTAACAAAGATTGGTCGGAGGGTAGCTAATATTAAATTAATTTTGTCATAAGCCTTGAGTGTTTATTGAAAAACAATCATTTTCTTCTATTTGAATTCTTTAATCTACAGTTTGTTTTAAAATATTCTATTGAAATATGTTTATCTTCGGAGAACTTCCATAAAATAAGGATTATTAAGTAGATTGATTACTTTCCAGCAATAAAAGCAACACCATGACCATTTATATTTTCTCTTATCATTGATTTTTAAGCAGCAGAGCTTTATACAGGAGTATTGTAACTCAGTTAATTGAATGAATTTTCATGGGAATTTCAAGTGCTCTCAAATAAACTAAGTGTATTTTTACTAGTGTATGTAAAAATTTACTTTTCATAGCTACCACTATATGTATTCACAGGACAGTATTAATAATAACCTGAGCCCAAAAGACAATGTAGTTTCTTAAATATCTTCTCTTGAGCTAAACTAAAGTATAATCTTCTGAATTGCAATCCTAATTTGAATCTAATTTCTTTCTCAAGTAGAGTAATTTTATATAAACCCAGCCTACTGAGTCCCTGGAAAATGATATTCTTCCCTGTAATTAAGTAACAAAGAAAAATTCCTATTCAACATCAGGCCTCAGGCCTATAGTAAGTAAATAATAATGAACTTCTGATCACTAATAGGCAACATTATGGGGTAACATCAAAGGCAAATTCTTCTGGAACTGACAGGTGACTGAAAAGGCTAGAAATACAGATTTATTTTGTATTTGTGCTTACATTATGATATTTAAGTGCCAAAGGATAATGAAAAAAGTCATTGCACATATAATGAAATTTAGGAGAGGTACTGACATATACATTAAGAATTATCTTTAAATCAGAGACCTTGACATATCTATTGTTTAAGACAAGGATGACTATAATATAACAAAAATGGTGAAAAAATGTTGTATCAATTAAATTTTGTCTCAAGTGGTGATTTTAAAATAAAAGATATCATATTTGTATAGAAAGAATTATTTAGTATCATTTTCTCCAGTAAAGTAGTTTCTTTTTGCCAAAGCTAATTTATATTTCCAGAATAAAGTAGATAAATTAAAAGCTTACTTGAATAATATTTAGGCAACAGAAGCTTTTTGAAACCTTTCCTTATGAATGTTCTTGTAACGTAAGCATGTAGAGAAGTCGAGGGTAGTGAGGGAAAGACAGGAATCTTATATGTGGTGTAAAAGGCACTTCCATTTCCCACTTTTCCCCCTAGTAAATAAAGACAGGATGAACGGCTAAAATTACTAATTGGTTTACTGATCAGTTGTACTTTGTTCGATTGATTTGCAATTAATTCTGGTTTGTGGTGCGCTGAAGAAGAAGGTTGGCGCCAACCTTTGAGGCAGCTGATACTTAATACCCTGCTGGAGCCTGCAGGGTAGGGTATTCATACTCGGTTTGGAGGCAGCTCCTAGAGTCTCTCATGAAGAATTGCTCTGCTCCATGATCTTTCTAGGAAGGCTGAGCTCATATTATTTGTTTCAAGAAATAGTAAAATGTAGTCTTCAGTTTGAGTTTTAATCTTACATAATTAGGAATGAAAACACCACACACAAACAAAATTTGGAAGTATCAGTCTTTTCAGTTCTTAATTTGCTCATTTTCTTTTTCCCCTACTTGTGCCCCAAACTCCACATATAGTCATGTAGTCACACACATGCTCCTGAGTGCTCATGAATGTATGCGCGCGCACACACACACACACTCACAGACACACTCATCCATTTAACTAAAGAGATTTTGATAAACTTACTTAATTTATTTCTCCTGAGGGAAAAGGATTCATTAAAACTTAAATAGTAACCTTTCTAGGTTAATTTTAAATTAATATCCATTTTAAATAAAGTCAAAGCCTGAAGAAACAAAGCTTTTTATTCTTAAAACTACCACTATCAGACAATCAATAGGTTAAGTGTGGAAGGCAAAATATTTTCTTGGTCTTGATGACACTACGCGTTTGCTGACTCGTTGCTGTTAGTCCCTGTTTTCTCCCCTCACTAAGAAAATCGTGAGTTTCATGCCTTCTGTTCTTAAGTAATTTCTTGTGTCTATATCCAATTCTTTATAGAACATTTTATACTGTTATTTATCCACTGCATTTTCCTTAATAAGAACTATATTAATGCTAATATTATAAAACTATATGACCTCATTTAATAAAAATCAAAACTATTCTTAATATATTTTTGACTTTAAAATCTAAACTCCTTTTACATAAATATAGAATGTAAAGTTTCACAAAAATATTTTTAAACCTTATTTGTATATTTTCCTGCTCTTCTATAACGGTAAGATTTGTCTCACACTCACTACTGATTCTCTGACACATATGAGCACAATTTTCTTCCACTGATATCTGAATAATCACTTTATCAGTTAGGACTGCATTAGGTGCACTTAGCAGAAACTGTGATAAAATTAGTGTTTGCTTGTTTGTTTTTCTTACCCTACATGAAGGGGCTGGGGGTTAGGCAAGCCACAGCTGATACCACTATTTAAGAGCCAGGCTCTTTCTTCCTTTCTTTGCCATCCTTAAGGAATGACTAATTTTCATGGTTGATAGTCATCTGTTGCACTTCCTATCATTATCTGTTCCACTTTCCCGACAGAAGAATAGAAGAAAAGAAGGAAGAAATGAAAGACAGCCTTGTGTGGACCGTCCAGTGACTTATGCTCATTGATTAGGACTGCATCATGTGGGTATACCAAATTTCAAGAAATTCTGAGAGGTAAATATGTTGGATGGGGTACCTTGCCACATCAAAAAAAAATTAAATTCTCTAGATAAGGAAAAAATGAGAATAGATATTGAATTTAATATTTACTTGTTAAATTTAATGTTTATTAACATTAAATGATTATTAAATTTGATATCCACATTTAAGACTCTGAAGTTATAGTTCCGCTATTTTCTTTTCATTGAATAAATTAATGGATTTAATCATTCAGGAATTTATAACAAATTTATCCAGCATCTACATGGCATTTCGATGCCAATCAGAATGCCAAGTATTAAAAATACGAACTAAAGCAGTATTAGTTTGCTTTTTTAATAAAAATTTTCATTTTAGCTTTTGCGGGTACATTGCAAGTATATGAAATGTTAGTTTTCTAACACCAAAATGCATAGAGTTTATGGGGAAGTCAGTCATGGAAACAAGTGATTGGAATGATATGCGATAAAGGCCCTGATTAAACTATATATAGGGAAGGATTCCAGGAATCAGGACGCCTAAACCCAGTTTCAAAATATAAGAGTCTATGAGCCAGGGGAAGTAGAGTGGAAATTGGGTAGAAAAGAAGGGAAGTAGAAGCTAGGCCAATCTACAAGACAGAAAAGCAATAATGTAAAGTCAAGAAATCCTGGCACTATCGGGAAACTCTAAGAAGGTTAATATGACCAGACAAAAGCTTGTGTGTATGGAAGGTGCGGGAAGTTGGCGGAGGGGAGCCTCGTTGGTTATAAGGGGGAGGTTGGGGTTGGAAAACATGAAATTGGGAATAAAATAAAAGGCCCTATTATGAAGGGCTTGTTAGCTAAACTGAGGAATTTGATCTTGAAGTCAAACAGAAAATCTGACACAATGTAATATGAATTGGTTTTCAGAAGTATATAAAGTTAATTAGAGGTAAATAAGAAACTGGGGGCAAGGAGATAGTTTAAAACTATTAAAATAGTTGGAATACATTAGGAGATAAATTACAAGGATGTGAGTTAATATCCAGGGAATAAAGGGAGGAGGTAGATTCCAAAAGAAGAAAATGGTTACAGGGCACAGGAGTGGTTTAGATGATGGGTGATTGTGACAGAAGGAGGAGTCATGAATGGCTCATGGTTTCTTAACTGGTTAGACAGAAACACAGAAGGATTATAGCTTAGGGCCTTAGAAGTTAAGAGTTTAGTTTTGGATGAATTTAATTGGAGGACATTCAGACATTATCCAGTCTATCAGAGTTTTGAAAAGAGTAAGAAATCACTCTGTAGGACATGAATAAATAGCTGGTAAGTGATTCCATGGAAATGAATATTTTCCTCTTGGAAGAATGAGAAACATAAGAAGAAAGAGCCCAGGATAGAACTCTGAAAAACTCCAAGAAGAGATTAGAGACTGATGAGTGAAGAGGACTTTATTAAAGATGTTAGTAAGAAGTAACTACAAGCTAAAAAGGAACCAGCAGAGAAATCTGTCCTTTAAATTAGAGGAGAGTATTTTAAGAAAGCAGTAGTGGTCTGCATTAATTTCTTGAGAATCAGTCCAGTATTACTAACACTATTTTTCTTGTGGAGGACATTGGCATTGTAAAAAAACATCTCACTGACATTTATAACTAGGGAAAACCTAGGCTCTAACAGTACTAAATCCTGCATCTCCCAGAGCAGACATAAAGTTCTGGGCCATGATTGGTGCTAAGAAATTTTTTGTTACCCAGTATCTTACCAATTACAAATTAGAATGGAGGTTGAAAAACAGAATATCTAAGATTTGGTGAAAATCACAATTGCAGAATTTATTTTTTAAAAAGTCTTACCTCAAAGGTCGGTATTTCATGAATTAAAATGTAACTAATAAATTGTTGTAAGTTAGAAAAAGTCATGGAAGGCATAAATTAATATGTTACATAACCAAATATAGGTTGGTACAAGAGTAATTGAGATTTTTGCTATTGCCTTTAATGGTAAAATATTTGATAACATGTTTTTAGTAGATCTTGGAGTTTAAAAAACAAGCTTCTTTATTTTATTTTATTTATTTTTTACAGCTTCTGATGAATGGAACTCCCTTTATTAAGATGTAAGAAAGTGATTAATTAGAGAGCACATTTTCCCGAAAGCATGTAATCTTCCTTTAGATTATCAGAGACGAAATCCTAGGCCATGAGTTTTCTTTCATTAAGGAAGTTCCTTCTTCTGGTCACAGTTAGAAAATCCCTTAAATTCAGTTCTAAATTCTGATTTTGGACAACCATTCTAATTCAATGCTGTTTTCAGACTGTCTAATGGAGAAAACAATATTTACAATTCCACCTGTTTATATTAATTTCTGAGTACCAATGATTATTGATTAGTCATGGTCATTATTTAATTACATTTATAAAAATTTAGAGACTGAAATGCCTGTGATGTCAGAAAGAGCAACAATTAATGCTTTTGAATAAAGGTGGAATAATTCTAAATAAAATTAATGAGATCAAGTACATGCAAACTTGCTCAACTTAACATAATTTTTTCTGCTTTATAATGATCAACTTTCACCTAAATATATTAATAATAAATTAGGCCACATACTCCACTTTGTCAGATGAAAATGGATAGACAGGTAATTTGGGTCCCATATTATAATAAGAAAAATGCAAAATATGCCAAGATAAGATGAGCTCTTTCAGATAACTTGTAAAGGCTGATTCAAGACCTCTGGGTGCCTAGCAATGTCTTCACACCAATGCAGGACAATGTTAATGACTTATAAGCGTTGCTCCCATATAGCCAAGTTTGTTGTTGTTGTTTGTTTACTGGGGTCAATATAGCTGACACACAGCACAGAGGTTGATATTCAAGCTTACGTCTATTTCACTTATCAGTTAATTCAAGCAAGCTAGCATTAAAATTGCTTTACATTTTTTCAATGATATTTTTCTTTTCTTTTTTTCTCTATCTTTCATGATGTCCTGTGATTGAAAATAATGCACTCTTGAGAGATTTGTAACACACTCTTGATACACACTTAGCAATGTGAGAATCTTATCAATCTAGATTTCACTGAGTTTTCTGTATACTTTGTTCCTTGTAGTAAAACAGAAAGCCTGAAGTAATTTGTGGAGTTAATTTTTAACTTCTTTTTCTCTCACACGTTATTTCAGGAAACTTATCCTGCTACAAAACAAGTTTTAGTGACTAAAACAAAGAATGTATTCTGATTACTCCCATGTAAGTTTCACTTGTCACTGAGAACAGCCCCATCCCCACCCGGTACACTTTATACAAGAGACACCTGTTTACATTACTCTAGCTCTATGATGAGTTTTGATTTTCAACTATCTTAATCTTGAGTCTTACTCTTGTATAATTTATTAGCACCGAATAAAGGAGAATAAAGGAGGCTCTTTTTCTAAATGCACATGTTTTTTTCATTAAGAATGTGATGGCATGCCATGGATATATAACAAAGAGAAAACAGAATAAGGGCAAATGCTTTGTTCAGACTTAGTAGAGCTAATAAATTAGATACTTGATTTGAGGTATTGAAGAACAGTGATAAGAAAATGAAACTCAGAATATGTGTTACTCTACAGTGTGCTTTTCACTACTGTAGTGATCGTGTTTCTGCTACTGAATGAGTTTTCAGCTCTGTTTTAAATCAGCTACCTTAAGGACATTATAGTCTTCATAGAGCATTCCCGTGAGAGTGGTGAGAGGGTTTCTTGACTCCAAGGTAAGAAAGCTATCTGTCACTTTATCCAACTGAGCTCTCTTAACTGATGTCGAGTCTGCTTACATAAGGAGACTTTTTGCATCCATACTCAGTGGAAGCTTGTGTGGCTAGCAAAGATGTGAGGCAAGATAGAGTTGGGGAGGGGAACAGCTTTGCTATATGAGTAAAATGATTCTTTCTATTCTTCAGAAAGATGACTTTTTATCCCATCTATTCATTGTGATGCTTAGTTGTATGACATCGATTTGAAGAACAGAATTCCTTATGGGACAATTCCTAGCTTATGTCATAATTCAGTCAGCATGTCACATTACTTATGTTTCATGAACGAAGAACCCAGATAGTAGGTCTTAGAAATCTATAGATTCACTGCTTGATAAAGAGGAAACTTCAAGTTCTAAATATGTGAACTGCAAAAATCAATCATTTACTATTAAATCAGTCCTAGTCCAAGCACTGTAATCAGTGGCAAGGATGAAGTATAACATATTTCTAAGTTCAAGGAGAAATAATTATCATACCACACGACAATGATGAACAAATAAGGCCCCAAAATGGAGAAAACCACCTTTAGGTGGAAGAGGGCATAGAGAGGAGAGCGAGGGAGGTGAGCGATGGGAGAGAAGGGAGAGAGAGCAGGGAGGGAGAGGATGCTATAGTCTCCCTAGAGCTATAGTGGAGGGAGAGAATCGTAGACATGCAGGGATTGAATTCAGTTTTGAGAAACAGTGGAAACAATGCAGAAACGAATCATTGTTTCTTTATTTTGTGTATTTTTCTTTGTTTTAAATATTGGATCCTTTTCAAAGATACTATTTTGAAAAATAGATGTGGTACTTTAAGATGACATCATCTGCATAAGCCATACTACAGATCTGTGGCCTCCTGTAGACGCTGATAACACATGTCGTGCTTTTATAAACCACTTGAAAGGAAGAGGAAAAGCTTGAGTGGAAAAGCCTTGACATAAATGTATTCTTAATGAAGAAGGCTAGTGAGAAATGTAGCTGTTTAGTGGTGAAGGCAAAGCACAGGTGTCACTAGTGGCATAGTGGCACTACCCTTAATTTTAGGTCAAGAAGCAGGTAAAGATGACATGGGCAAACCATGATATCCTTCACCTTTATAGATGGAAAAATCAATAAGTTTTATGCAAGAATTAGAAAGAAGGGGTGGGAAGAATAACTGAAACTGAAAGAAGAGGGAAACTGATGAAGCTGTTAATAAATTATAGCAATAAATTATTAAATAAAATAAATTATTATAGTAGAGCCAATGTTCAAATGACATACAATGGAATGTCTGACTGATAAAATGCTGCAATACCAGTATGTAGATGTAAAACAGTGAGTGTCCCAGATCTTCCAAATGATTGTGCTACTCTTATCTTTTCCATGGAATTCCCAGGAGTATTCTTAAATCCATCAAGTAAGTGGATAAACTTGGAGCAGTGGGGTCATTAGAACCCCATCCCAAATCTAAAGTCCCTGGTCCCAGACCTTGCCCCCCACCCCCACCCCCACCCCCGCACACACTGCTTTAACCAACTTCTTTCGTATTTTAAATTTGTCATATAATCTTTAAATTTAAGACTTAATACCAGATTTTCCTTCTGCCTGAAATGCTTTAATCTCCCATACTCTCCTACAAGTAGCCAACTCCTACTCATTCTACAGACCTCAATGGTTTTATCTTGAATTACACCATGAATGCTTGTCTTCTCTGTGAGCGTACAGACTGTGCCTTGCTGAAGACCTAACACTTATCACCATGTCTTGAACGTAGATGTTTAATAATTATCAGTTAAATAAATACATAAATAATTCCCCTTGAATTCCCATCCTCCCTTTCAGATCAATTAATGCCATGATTTTACCTACATCATTGTCTCCTAAAGCAGAAATGTCCTTCCTGCTGTCAAAATATAATGCCTCTACAGAAATTCTGGTCCTTAAACACCTTACAGAAAACCATCTTTCATCAATTATTCCTTTCGACTCAGGGATACTCAAGTTATCCCTACCTCCACCATATAGGTTTTTAAAAATTATCATCTTAAATATAGTCTACCTATTACAAATTTCCAAAATGCAAACCAAAACAAAATAGACTTCTTTACTCTATGTTTCCTTAAATTATCAGGATTCTATGCTTGCTTTCAAGCATGTAACATTATAGGACCAAATTGAGCACCAAATTAAATACTCAAATTGCATTTATTTAAATAGTTTGAAATAGAGAGAGAAGCAGAAAAAAAGATAGTGTATGTTTACACCCTTAGAAGAGGGCGTAGTGGGATGAAATTATTACACTGTCAAAATTCTATGTTATTCAATGTTCATATTGAAGATAAATGAAACTAAGTACAGAAGCAAGTAGCTTGTGAGACATTTTAGACAAATATACAATAAAGTATATGTGTGCTGATGACAGATAGGAAGATATATAAAGACCAATTGAAGCAATAAACTTTAACGTGTCCATCAGCCTTCCCCATTGACAGTGCAGATGTGAGGACTGGAGTTGAGGGCAAGCAAAGGTGATCAGAAGATGATATTTTCTTTTAGCTGAACACACTTGGTTTGTTAGAGAGATACAAGGCTACCATAGTCTATCTTCCCTCTTCAGCAGCACTGCTCAAGTTGCTTCTGTCTGAAAAGCCTGTCTCTGGGACATAAATGTACCTAAACAGCTACATTTCTCCTAAGCCTGCTTCCTTTCCTGGGAGAATCTATCTAACTGAATTTCAAATTCCTGGTCAAGCTGTCTGTCTCTAAGGGTATTTCTTAATCTATGCGTTTGAGATTCTAGGCGCTATTATAGTAGAAGTATTTACTCTATTTTATTAAATAGAAAATATTTTAATGTAGAAAATGTCCTTATCATATGTTTTATACCTGTGATATGTTTCCAGATAGTTTGAGTTATTGTGAATCTGCTTTCTGAGGACCACCTATCAATTGCTGCTTATTGGCAAGGATATATAGTTATCCAGGGCATTATTGCCAAATATTAATATTTGAATTCTAAAGAAAGCATTCCAGTTTTATTGCAGCAGTGTAAATGTAGTTGCAATGCCTTATAATGTAATTTTGTGTCAATATTTCTTTGTTTATAAATGTATTCATATGTTATAAATAGTTGGCTTAATTATAAAAATTTGAAGTTATTTATTATACTCTTTGCTAAAATAGTTATTTTATAGTTTATAGTTATTTAACTCCAATTAAGGTAGAATTAATTACTTATTAAAAAGAGAATCCAAAAAAATAGGAGGGGAATCAAGGTTATTTTTCATATTTAAACATTCAATAAAGGTTCTTGAAGTGCAAGATTATTTACAAAATATCTTCTGTCTTAAAAAAAAAAAAAAAAACACCAAGTATTTCATGTTTCTTTTTTATAAGTGAGTACTAAGTTACTTCCAAGGAAGCTTGTGAGTTACCAAAAATTGTACTTAGGGAATTAAAACTATAGACAGTTAATTGCATGGTTAAATATAAGTGCCCAGAGACCTCTGAAAAGGCATGATCCTAATACCATATAATATGTTTCTATTTTCCCAGTGTTTGCTTATCTGCTTTTTATCAACCACAGTTTTACAATGTCCTTATTTTTGCAGTCACTTTATAATGAGTTGTTGTAAAGAAATCCCAACAGAGCACTTTGATTTCCCAACATTCTAATCTACATTCTCACTCCTGTTTTCACTGCTTTTTACTTTCAAATGATTGGACAAAATTTTATATTTAAGACCTTCTTGATTTCCTTAAAACTAATCACCTGATATGCTACTTATGGCCACCTTATAATTGCTTCTGTAAGGAATAAAAAAATTTTACAGAAATAACTATATGCATTTAATTATGCATATTTCAGTTCTGAATCTGTTGCTTTTATGTATTCATATGCATTGGATTTTATGTTCAAATTTCTTTATAAATATATGTCCTACATGTTGTATGCCAATTGCAAAATTTATGAAATTATTTTTTAAACTTTTTTATTTACTGCCAAATAAGTTATTTTAAGTTTACATTAGATTACAGTTGAGATTATTTTCTGATGAAAATTAATGATCAGGAGAGGATCAAAGACCACTAAGTGTGTATGCTCTCCCTATTCAAAGATTGAATTAACATTTGTTAAAGTGAAAGATCGTTAAAAGAAAATATCTTTCTTTCTATTCAATTTCCCTAAAGGTAGGGAGTGGGCAGTGGGATTTGTAGTCTGGTGTTTCTTATATTTAATTGCCTCAATAGACCTGACGTACTATTTAGTGATGAATTTTACCTAGAATGAATACCTTATCTCTTGCTCTGTAACTTGAAATATAGAGCCAAGCTCACCAAGCTATTTGTATTCCCTACTCATTCTTTTACGTATTTAAAATATTGAGAATGCATGAATGATTCATGAATCTGAATCTTTGAAAAGTTGTTTTACACCCCAACAAAACTGTCATTCATCTTAATCCACTAACTCATAGGAGAGGGAGGTGGAAGGTTGAGGAGATGATATTCTTTAAATAGCACAGATGTTTAAGAATTGCCTGTATTTCTAATTAGTCATGTGACACAAGATAAGAGGGTTGCTTGTCATTGCTGTTGTGTAAATTGGAACTGAGAGGCAGGAAAATATTTGAGTATTTGAGGAGAAAATAAGTAATTGTGGTTAAGAATTAAAAATATTACATATATTTAATTTTCTACTGCTAATAAAAAGTAAAATCTCCACTATTATTTAGATTATGGCAGGTAGATTTTTTTTTTTTTCCAACTGTAAATGAAGAATCCATTGATAAACAAATGTAACAAAACACTAACCATGCATCATTGATCTTGGGAAAATGGTGGTAAAAGGAAAGGATAAAATTTTGGGTAACAGACAACTTCCCTTTCTACCTCTACTATTTACTAGTCATTAACACTCTGTCACCTGATTCTCCCTATGTGTTTAAGATTATTACATGAAAAATTCAATATAAGCAAATTATTTTTAATATTTAGTTGAATATATTTTCATTACCCTGACTGTCATTTTTCTTTTTTTTTTTTTTGAGACGGAGTCTCGCTCTGTCGCCCAGGCTGGAGTGCAGTGGCCGGATCTCAGCTCACTGCAAGCTCCGCCTCCTGGGTCTATGCCATTCTCCTGCCTCAGCCTCCCGAGTAGCTGGGACTACAGGCGCCCGCCACCTCGCCCGGCTAGTTTTTTGTATTTTTTTGGTAGAGACGGGGTTTCACCGTGTTAGCCAGGATAGTCTCGATCTCCTGACCTCGTGATCCGCCTGTCTCGGCCTCCCAAAGTGCTGGGATTACAGGCTTGAGCCACTGTGCACGGCCCATTTTTCTTCTTTAGTCACATTTTTCCTTTACCTATGCCTACACACATACACATGCACACACACACACACGCACACACACGTATTTCTCCCCAAGATCCTTTTCTTATGCTTCTTTTTTCTTGTGTGTATGCATTGTCTTTTTCTTCGATGTAGTCAACTCTAATGCCTTTAACTTGCAAATGTACAAATGAGCCCCAAATTTCTCCAAACTTCCATCTTTTACACCTAAAATGCTCCAAACCTTATGTTTTCTTACTTTTTAATTTTTCAAAATTTTCTCCATAAGACATTTATCTTTACCTATCCCATTTTACATACAATCATTGAAGCACAACCTTTATTTTCATCTACACTTTGTAGATAATTTTTCTCCACTTCTAAAATTATTTTATTTTCACAAAGCAGGACTAGTTTTATTTCCCACTTCCTAGTACTCATTATAATTTATTTTCTTTGTCTTTGTAATTAAACAGATAGGCATCTTTTTATTAATTTTACTTAGAACACAGTGAGCCCATGCCAAGTTTAATTTTAAGTTTTTATTGTGAACAAACTATATTATTCGAACTCTTCGTAAAAAATCCATACTGGTTTTTAGAACTCTCTGCTTCATTCAGGTTCAAATATTTTTATATCAAACGTCCAGACGTTAATTTAAATAGCAAAAATAGTGTTAAATAAGATCCACTGATTAAATAAAAAGAAATTTTGAAAAAAAAAACTGGGTGAAACCATAAATTTTAACTGGGAAATTTTACAGGCTCTTGCTTCAAAGGAGCAGTATAATCCCTTGATTTTTGAAAAGTGTACAGCTTTGTGAATTTTGGCAAACATGTTCAGTTTTATGAAGCCTAATATAGCCAAGATTTAGAAGGTTTTCATCATCCCTCCAAACTTCCTCCTATCCTTTTATAGTCAACTCCTCCTGCCACCACTACCCTCTGGCAATTGCCAACCACTGATTTGTTTTCTGTCCCTATAACATCTTCTTTTCCAGAATTTCCTGTAAATGAAATCATACAATGTATGTAGCCTTTTGGAACTGGCTTCCTTCACTTAGCAAAATGCATTTGCAATTCATGCATGTTGTTCTGTGTGTCAATAGTTTACTTCTTATAGCTAATTAGTATCCCATTTCATCTATGTACCAGTTTGATTAGCCATTCATTGGTTGAAGGACATTTAAATTGTTTCCAGGTTTTGACAATTATGAGTAAAGCTGCTCTAAACATTTGCAAATGGGTTTTAGTGTGAACATAAGTTTTCAGTTCTCTGAGGTAAATATCTAGTAGTGGAATTGTTCAGTTATATGGTGAGTGTGTTTGTGATTTTAAAATAAACTAGAAACCTGTGTTCCAAAGTGGCTTTACCATTTTGCATTTCCATCAGCAACTATGTGTAGTTGCGAGAACTTACAAAAACAGAAAATTTATCTCTCTCTTTCTCTCTCTTTTTTTTTTTTTAATAATCATTCTGTTAGATGTGTGGTAGTACTTCATTGTGAATTTAATTTGAATTTTCCTAAAGACTAATAATTACTACTGCCTTAACTCAGATGCATAGCCTCTCTGGGATGGATTATGGATTACCTCCATATGGACTTCCCTGACACTAGGTCACATCTCCCTTGATCTATCCTTCAAGCTCTCAAATGTATTCTTTAAAGCACTGGTAAAACTTTGGCATATCCATATTTAAAAGCCTTTTATTGTTTCTTAGCACAATGATTCATGCATTCATTCACAATACAGTAATGCCCTGCATAGTGATTTTCAGTCAATGACAGACCACATGTATGATGATGGTTCCATAAGATTATAATGGAGCTGCAAAATTCCTATGACCTGCTGACACTGTAGCTGTTGTAAGGTCCTAGTGCAACACATTACTCTCATGTTTATGAGGATGCTGATGTAAACAAACCTACTACACTGCCAAAGGCATAAATGTAAACACATACGAGTATGTAAAATACATAATGCTTGATAATAAACAACTATGTTACAGGTTTATGTATTTGCTATTATATAATTTTTACATTATTCTGAACTACACTTCTTCCACTTATTAAAAATATGTTAGCTGTAAAACAGCCACAGGCAGGTCCCACAGCAAGTATCCCAGAAGAAGGCATTATTACCATACGAGATGACAGCTCAATGCATGTTACTGTCCTTAAAGGCATTCCAGTGGGACAACATATGGAGGTGGAAGACAGTTATATGGAGGATCCCGACATTCTGTAAGCTTAGGCTAATGTGTGTGTTTGTGTCTTAAGTTTTTAGCAAAAAAGTTTACAAAGCCAAAAGAAAGTAGAAATGAAAGTTTGTAATAAGGATATAAAAAAGAAAATATATTTAACAGTTGTACAATGTGTTTGTGTTTTAAACTAAGTGTTATAAGACTCAATAAACTTAGAAAATAAAAAGTTTATAAAGTAGGAAAGTTTAAGGTTAATATTAATTTCTTATTGAAGAAACAATTTTTGAACATTTGTGTGGCTCAATTATACAGTGTTTATAAAGTCTAAAGTAGTAGACAGTAATGGCCCAGGCCTTCACAGTCACTCTCCATTTACTCATGACTCAGCCAGAGCAACTTCCCATCCTGCAAGTTCCACTCATGGTAAGTGTCCTACACAAGTGTAATGACTTGTTTTCTTCCATACTATGTTTTTACTTTATCTTTTCTATGTTCAGATATATTTCTATACACAAATACTATTTTGTTAAAATTGCCGAGAGTATTCAGTACAGTAGGATACTGCACAGGGTTTTAACCTAGGAGTGATAATAGGGTATATAACATATAACCTAGGTGTGTTGTAGGCTATACCATCTAGGTTTGTAAAGGCACACTGTATGATGCTTGTACAATAAGGAAATCACCTAGGAATGCATTTCTCAGAGAATATCCCCATCATTAAGTGACGCATGGCTTTAGTAATAAATGTTTTTTGAGAGTTTGCTGTGTACTAGTAACTGCTTTAAGTCATTAAAATATATTAATTTATATCAGTCATCACAACTGTATGAGGAAGATAAAATTATTTTAACTTTTAAGATGAGCAAACTATGATGCAGAAATATCAAGAAGATTTTGAAAAGATAGATTTTCAAGGCCAAGCTTCCAGTTTTGGAAGCTTCATTTTCAAAGTTCATGCATTTGACCCCACCACATTATTCATTCAGCAAATTTCCACTGGGTACTAAGTACTAGGAATTATGCTACCTGTTAGGTCTTTTTAAAAAAAGTACAGAGACAAAGTATCACTGCAATAAAATTTTAAGACAAAAAGGACAGTAGGAAATGAAAAGAAAGATGAAAATGTTAGGAATATTACAAAAAGATTAATGAAGAGTAAACAATTTTGAAGAAAAGGAGGTATAAATCTTAAAAATTAACTCAAATTTTGAAAGGCTTCAGACTGTTATAAAGGTGGCATCAAACTCAGATGAGGAGGTAAGAGATTATCAAGTCATATACTGATAAAACTTAGGCCATTATGGTTGTCTATTTCTACTTGAGTGAACTCTTGTTGTTTGTGTCTTTCGAGGTATTTGTCCATTTCATCTAAGTTGTCTAATTTATTGGCATAACGTTGTTCATTTTTTGGTTATTTTATGATTATTAATAGAATCTGTAGTGATATTACCTCTTTCATTTTCAGGTCAGGGATCACTTCACTGAGCTTTGTTGATTAATTTCCAGTATCTTAAAAACATAACTTTCCACATATTGTGTTTATTTATTAGCTGTTTTAGGCAGGAGTTAAAGCAGGAGGTAAATAATTGCAATTTATTTTAATTCATCTCGGAAGGAAGCAAAGGGTTCTAATATAAATTGAATTTGAAAAATTTCAAGAAATTAACATCCAAATAATTTGATACTCAGTTGAAGAGGAGGGAATAAAATTTGAGGAACAATTCTAGATTAATATATAAACATTTCATGTGTTAATTGATGAATTCTTAAATAAAAGAGGACTAATCTTTAGAGAATTCCTTTATTTAATAAGTAGAAAAGGAATAAAAGCCAGTAAGATGGAATTCACTGGTTCCTGTAGAATGTTGGATATTTTAAAACACAACATTCTCATTGAATTTAATTGGCCAAAGAAGCACAAGTAACAAGGAAAACGACTTGAAAAAGTATCCAGGTATAAACAATTGTATAAAGGCATAAATTATTTTTCTTAAATTTTTAACCATTTTGATCCAAAAAGATAAGGACTTTGAAAGGAGATGGAGGCCAGGCACAGTGGCTCATGCCTGTAATCCCAACACTTTGGGAGTCTTAGGTAGGGGGATCACCTGAGGTTAGGAGTTCGAGTCAGCCTGGCTAACATGGTGCAACTGTGTCTCTACTAAAAATACAAAATAAAAATACAAAAAAAAAAAAAAATTAGCCAGGCGTGATTGTGGGCACCTGTAATCCCAGCTACTTGGGAGACTGAGGCAGGAGAATCGCTTCAACCCAGGAGGTGGAGGTTGCAGTGTGCTGAGGTTGTACCAGTGCACTCCAGCCTGGGGAACAAGAGTGAAACTGTCAAAAAAAAAAAAAAAAAAAAAAGGAAGGAAGGAAGGAAAGAAGGAAGGAAGGGAGGGACGGAGGGAAGGAGGGGGAAAAAAAGTAGAAAGAAAGAAGGAAAGAAAGAAAGAAAGAAAGAAAGAAAGAAAGAAAGAAAGAAAGAAAGAAAGAAAGAAAGAAAGAAAGAAAGAAAGAGAGAGAGAGAGAGAGAGAAAGAAAGAAAGAAAGAAAGAAAGAAAGAAAGAAAGAAAGAAAGAGAAAGAAAGAAAGAAAGAAAGAGAAAGAAAGAAAAAGAAAGGAAGGAAGGAAAGAAGGAAGGAAGGAAGGAAGGAGGGAAGATGGACATTATAGTTAAGTCAATGATTTTTTGAGAAGAAAGGAAAAAGAAGGCACCACTCTCACCTTAACTTCCAAAGTGTTAGGGAAGAATCTCTTTGGGATGAGAAGGATTTTATTTGAAAACATAAAATAGGATCTACCTAGTCTACTTGCTTTACAAATGAAAAACAAACAAACAAACAAATAAAACTAAGTTAAAATAAAAATGGTATGTTTCATCCCACACATCAAGCTACTTGGCAAATGAAATAGTTGGAGCATAAAGAATTGTATTAAAGCAGCAAGTATTTCCTGGTTGCTAAGACCTCATTTTGGTTGACTGAATTGAACCATGCCAACCTGCCAATTAATTATTTCTGCCAATTTCTGCACCATTTGAAATGTGATTTTGTAGCTCCTCACTTCAAGAGTTGGAGATTTTTTACATACTCTTTTGAATCTAGGCTTGCTGTGTGAATTTCACTAGCCAATAGAATTTGTCAGAAGTAATGGTAAATGTGGTTCTGAGCCTAGCTTTTAAGAAGCATTACATTCTTCTTAACACCCTTTATCTTTCTCTTTGCATCGTCCCTCAGAATGAAAATAAATTCAGACTAATCTAGAAGATGGGAGAACATATGCAACAAAAATGAGGTCATCCTAAATGACTCAGCTGAGGTCATCCTAAATCAGTTTGTTCAAACCTGACCTGTCAGCTGACCCAAGAGTCATGAGCAAGCCAAGCCAAGACCAACTAAGACTGGTTCTTATCAGACTTGCCCATAAATACCTACAAAGTTATAAGTAAATACCTGTTTAAGCCATGCAGTTTTGAATGGTTTGTTACATAGCTATTGCTAACTGATTCATCCATCATTATGTGCTATAATACATAAACAAGTCAACTATAGCTTTGTTCATTTCTCTTAATGAAGACTCTCACATTATTTTCCTCCTCAGGAATACATTGAGTTTATTGTTGAAGACTAAAGACTTTTCTGAATGAAGCATGCAATTGGCAGTTTCACATGTAATCACACACATGTTGCACATCCTGATCCATGCCCATCACTTTGTACCTCCACCATCATTGTGTACTTCTGAAGCAGTTTGAAGAAATCAGATTAAACTTACTTCTCCCCCATAATTGAGATATGAACCTTAAAGGGTGGTATGATTTGGCTGTGTCTCTACCAAAAATCTCATCTTGAATTGTAATTCCCACATGTCAAGGGCAGGACCATGTAGAGGAGATTGGATCATGGAGATGGTTTCCCCCATGCTGTTCTCATGATAGTGAGTGAGTCTCAGGAGATCTGGTGGTTTTGTAAGCATTTGACATTTCCCTGCCTTGCACTCCATCCTGCAGCCCTGTGAAGAAGGTGTCTCCTTCTCCTTTGCTTTCCACCATGATTATAAGTTCCCTGACACCTTCAAAGCTATGCAGAACTGTGAGTCAATTAAACCTCATTCCCAGTCTCTTTACCCAATCTCAGGCGATTCTTTACAGCAACCTAAGAACTGACTAATAGAGTAAATTGGTACCAAGGTCATGGGAAACTGCTATAGGGATATCCGAAAATGTGGAAGCAACTTTGGAACTGGGTAATGGGCAGAGGTTGGAACAGTTTGGAGGACTCAGAAGAAGACAGGAAAATGTGGGAAAGTTTGGAACTTCCTAGACAATTGTTAAATGGCTTTGATCAAAATGCTAATAGTGATATAAACAATGAAGTCCAGGCTGACGTGGTCTCAGATGGAGATGAGGAACTTCTTGGGAATTGGAGCGAAGCTGACTCTGGCTATGCTTTAGCAAAGAGATGGGGCATTTTGCCCCTGCCCTAGAAATCTGTGGAACTTTGAATTTGAGAGAGATGATTTAGGTATCGGCAGAAGAAATTTCTAAGCGGTAAAGCATTCAAGAGGAAACAGAGCATAAAAGTTTAGAAAATTTGCAGCCTGACAATGCAATAGAGAGAAGAAAACATTTTCTGGGGAGAAATTGAAGCCCACCGCAGAAATTTGCACGAGTAACGAGGAGCCAAATGTTAATCACGAAGACAATGGGGAAAATGTCTCCAGAGCATGTCAGAGACCTTCCTGGCAGCCCTTCCCTTCACAAGTCCAGAGGCCTAGGAGGGAAAATGGTTTCCTGTGCTGGGTCCAGGACCCCATGCTGTGTGTAGCCTCAGGACTTGGGACTTGTCCCTTGGTTCTCTGTGTCCAGCTGCTCCAGACATGGCTAAAACGGGCCAAGGTACAGCTCAGGCTATTGCTTCAGACAATGCAAGCCTCAAGCTCTGGCAGCTTCCATGTGTTGTTGGTCCTGTAAGTGCACAGAAAACAAGAATTGAAGTTTAGGAACCTACACCTAGGTTTCAGAGGATGTATGTTAACAAGTGGATTTCCAGGAGCTGTAAGAAGAGGGACACCATCCTCCAGAACCCAGAATTGTAAATCCACTGACAGGTTACACGATGTACCTGGAAAAGCTGCAGACACTCAATGCCAACCCATGAAAAGAGACAAGAGGGGGCTATGGCCTGCATAGCCACAGGGGTGGAACTGCCCAAGGCTGTGAGAGCCCACCTCTTGCATTACCGTGACCTGGATATGAGACATGGATTCAAAGGAGATCATTTTGGAGCTTTGAGATTTGATTGCCCCATTGGATTTTGGATTTGCATGGGGCCTGTGGCCCCTTTGTTTTGGCCAATTTCTCCCATTTGGAACAGGTGTATTTACTCAATACTTGTACCCCCAATGTATGTAGGAAGTAAACTAACTTGTTTTTGATTATATAGGCTCATAGGCAGAAGGAACTTGCCTTGTCTCAGATGATACTTTGGCCTTGAACTTTTGGTTTAAGGCTGGAATTAGTTGAGACTTTGGAGGACTGTTGGGAAGGCACGATTGGTTTTGAAATATGAAGACGTGATATTTGGAAGGAGCCGGGGCAGAATGACATGGTTTAGCTGTGCCCCCACCCAAAATCTCGTCTCGAATTTTAATTCCTATGTGTCAAGGGTTGGACCAGGTGAAGGTAATTGGATCATGGGCGTGGTTTCTCCCATACTGTTCTTATGATAGTGAGTCTCAGGAGATTTGATGGTTTTATTAGTGTCTGGCATTTCCATTACTTGTAGTCACTCCATCCTGCTGCTCTATGAAGAAGGTGCCTGCTTCTCCTTTGCCTTCCATCATGATTATAAGTTTCCTAATGCCTTCTCAGCAATGCAGAACTGTGAGTCAATTAAACCTCTTTCTTTTATAAATTTCCCAGTCTTGAGCAGTTCTTTATAGCAGCATGAGAACAGACTAATACAAAGGGTAATCCAACTTTTCTTGAAAGTCAGCTAGAACTTTTTGGCAGAAAAATTTTATCTGCTAAATTGTAGCCCATTGTGGATGCAACTGTCACAGTAAACTGTCCTAAATTTGGCAATGTCAGTGCTATCCTGAGAGCTCTGACAGTCTCCACTGTATTTAATTTCACTACACGCAGGCTTCTTGTGTGTACATGATAAGACTTTTGTTTCAGCTCTGCATTATAAAATTGTTTCCTTGGAGACGTTTGAAGTAACAATGAAGACTTACTTTCAAGTTTAATCATTTGTGGAACTACCAATAAAATACCTCAGCTGACAAGAAGATAAACAGATACCTTCTTAGCACTGTTAAATACACACATGAGCAGACAATGACATCTATATCATAATGTAACCCTTCGCCTGACAGATGGCACATTTCTTTGCATGAAACATAAGAAGCTGTCCCATTTTAGAGAAGACAAAATGTGATAAAAGTCATATGACAAAATTGAAGAAAATCAGTAACTACCATTTACTGAGGGCATTCTATATGCAAGATCTTTTTAGTTTCAGGCAGTTTTGTATGGCTTTGTATATAATGTGTCATTTCATCTTTATATAATACCCTATGAAGAATGTCTAATTATCCCCTTTTCATATGATGACACTGCTATTAATAACTAGGAAACCAAGTCTGTTCTCCTACAGCTCAGCAGTGACATATGAGGCCTTGAGTAATGCAGTGCTCCCTCCTCAGGAGATTTTGCCTGACCACAAAAGATCTACACTGTTTGAGTTTCAAATGGGTTTAGGTAATGTGTCTTTATGATCATGCAATTTCATTTGTATACATGTATCACTGTTTTCCACATTGTGTTATAATTACCTGTTTGTTTATCACTACCTCTTGATTCTGAACTGCTTGAAAGCAAAAAAATGTGTTTATTTAACTCTGTTGACTGATGAAGCAGAACAGAGGATTCCAGCTGAGAGTGTATTCAACCATTTGGTCTAACTCTATACAACCTCCGCACTAAGACGTATAAGATTTTGAAAAAGGAAGATGTAATGGTTGGGAATGAAAACTAGAGAACATTTTACAGGTCCGTGCATGAATAAGTAGACTGACCTGTCCCTTCTAATAAAACAGCAACAGCAGAGTGCTCTCTCCTAGGCTAAAAAGCGCAAGTATTATTACCTAAACAAAGTGAATAAATCATCAAAGAGGAGTTAGGTAGCTAATGTAGGTGACAGATCCCTAGAGTAAAGGCCTCTGCGTTCAGACATTTAGACGTTCCTTATATAGTGACAACTTCACTGTGAGCATTGTACCCTCCCACTCTAAAATAAATCCTATAAATTAACAAACCCACCAATGTACACAGAGTCATGTAAACTTTTATTTGGGATGGGGGCATTATTATTAAATATGAGGGGATGTACATAGAATACCAAAGATTTGAGAAAAACCTGTAGCATAAGGGTTTAAATAAATAAAAACATAACCCTAAGAGAAAAGAGAAGAGATTTGAAGAACAGTATAGAAACAAAACATAGCAAAATGTTTAAGTGGAATTTTCATATAAAGTTGAAAAGATATTATATCTAAAAATCCAGAATGAAATGTCAATAAAAAAGAGCTAATAAAAACAAGAAAGAGCTTTTGGAAATTAAAATTGTTCTCCCCAATATAACACTAAATAGAAGGGTTACAAATACAGTTGCAGAGAATTCCTAAAGAAAAGCAAAAAGAAAATAGAATTCAAAGCTGAAACATAAAGAATGCAGATATTCAATATGGATGGCCAAAATTTGACCAATGGGAGTTTAATAGGACTCAATATGGAAAATGAAAAAAAAAAGATACTTTCAAATAACCCAAGAAAGTTTATCAAGCTAAAGAGAAATATCTAAAAACTGAAATGGTCTACCAAATGCTCACAAGATTAGTGAACACTACCTTAGTAAACCTATCATTGTGAAATGGTAGAACAACAAATTAATAACAACAATCACAAAGAGCAAAAATGGAGTTTTTGCAGTATCATGACATTTTACAAAGATCCTCCCACTTTTTGCTCATCCCCATACCTCTTTCCCTAACTTCATTGTCTTGGATCTTTCAACATTGCTTCTTTCAGCCCCACTGCTAAAACATTTGCTCCTGTGTATTATTCCAGTATATACTTACCCTAGACCACTTTTCTCTTTCACGGAAAGATCATAAGTTGCACTTTCTGAAGCTATGCCCTTGGGAAGAATTTTCCCTTTGCGATGAGAGCCACCTTTGAGTGGGGCTGTGATACATGAGTGTTTATAATATTTGGCTGTCCCTCATGCCAAGTTGAACCATCTGAGAACAAATCTCATGCCATTTCCTCTTTGTTAGCATGTCTTGGCACTCTCCCATAAGGTCATCAATATGAGCCAAGAGAGTAGCATTGTTTCAGTTGTGGCACATGATAGGGTTTCTGGACCATCTCTTTTTTTTTCTTAATTTTTAAATTATTTGTCTTCTTTTTTATTTTAATTTTATTTTTTTAAATTATACTTTATGTTCTAGTGTACATTTGCACAACGTGCAGGTTTGTTACGTATGTATACATGTGCCATGTTGGTGTGCTGTACCCATTAACTCCTCATTTACATTAGGTGTATCTCCTAATGCTATCCCTCTCCCCTCCCTCCACCCCACAACAGGCCCTGGTGTGTGATGTTCCCCTTTCTGTGACCAAGTGTTCTCATTGTTCAATTCTCACCTATGAGTGAGAACATGCGGTGTTTGGTTTTCTGTTCTTGCGATAGTTTACTGAGAATGAAGGTTTCCAGCTTCATCCATGTCCCTACGAAGGACATGAATTCATCCTTTTTTATGGCTGCATAGTATTCCATGGTTTATATGTGCCACATTTTCTTAATCCAGTCTGTCACTGATGGAAATTTGGGTTGGTTCCAAGTCTTTGCTATTGTGAATAGTGCCACAATAAACATACATGTGCATGTGTCTTTATAGCAGTGTGATTTGTAATCTGGGCCATCTCTTAATGCAAGGTTACTTATACCATGTGGACCTACTGAAGCTTGATTCCAGATGTATTGCCTATACTTTGTAATAGATTGCTGTTGGACTTATCTAATATTACGACTTGGTAGGTCTGATATTCAGCTCATGATGGAGGACTCTAATTGCACGGTCATTTGAAGTCTCCATGTTTGGGAACTTTCTATCAGGACCCATAGCATGCCTACAGTTGCTTTTTGAGTGATGCATAGTTCTCTGCTGCAGATAGTATGGCTTTGCTCCAGAACTTTAGGGGTCTTTGGAATGACACTCATATTGGCACTTGTCATAGTGGTAACACCAAATCCTTCTCTATCAAGATATTCTCATAGCATTGGATCTGCTGTCCCTTGGCTCAGGTGTCAAGGCTGCTTGTACTGAAGTTTGAACCTGTAGAAAAACCTTTTCTAGCTCTGGCCCATTCAAATCTAGCAGCCTTCCTTGTTGCCCAATAAATTAAGTATAACAGTATTCACTAGTACACACTACGCTACTTTCACATTCAAAATAAAAATCTATTCAAGTCCTCTGAGAAACTGATGCCAAAATGAGGTTAGATCTATTGGGGGATATGCCTATAAAAGATAAAAAGGGAGTAAAAATAGATGGTGAGACCCTCAGATTGTTGTGAGAGATCTAACGTTTGTGAAAGAAAGGGGGAAAGAAAAAGGATTCGGTAGTGTATTACTATTCTGTTATTGCTGCAACAAGCTACCACAGACTTAGTGGCTTAACACAATACGGCTTTGTGATGTCACAGTTTCATAGGTCAGAAGTCCAATGCAGGACTCGGTTAAAATCAGGCTAAAATCAATCCATAGACAGGGAGGGCTACATTTCTTTCTGGAAGTTCTAGAGGAAAATCAGTTTTCTTGCTTACTCGGGTTATTTAAAAAATTTAGATCTTTCAGTTCTAGTAACTATCTTTTTCTTTTTTTCTAATAATAAACTGAGGAACATTTCCATTTTTAAGCAACCATCCCCATTCCTTGTCTCATGGATCTCTTCCACCATTATCAAAGCCAGAAGTGTCATGTTAAATTCCTCTCACGCTTTGTATCTCTTCTGATTTTTCTTCTGCTATACCTTCTGCACTTTATCTGGAAAAGGTTCTGAGTTTTCAGCGCACTTGTGATTAAGTTTGGTCCATCCATACAATCCAGGATAATTTCTCGATTTTAATCATATCTTCAAATCCCCTTTTCCAGGTAAGAACATATTCACAGGTACTGGGGATTGGGATCAGATATCTTTAACAGGGTCATTATCCAGACAACAATACTGTCCCAAAATATTTTGGCTAGGCTTATAGATAGGTATCAAGCTACAGTTGTTAAAGGATCTTGCATCTTGTGGGAATTGGACTGTGTCAGTACCCATGCTGTTCTCAGTCACTAGCTGGAGTAGTTTGCAGGAAGTGTGGACTCTCTGCAAATATGGTAGAAGACTCAAAGGAAGAATAGCTGGTGCCATTAATCAGTTATGGTCCCTGAAGCAAATCTGAAAGGGACATTTTTATGGCTGCCAAAAAGACCTATTAAATATTGCAATGCTTTCTTACCGGTTAGTTGGTTATGTTTTCAATTGCCTACTGTAATCTACCATGGTTAATATGGGTTTGGCAGATTCCTGACTAGTGAATTTAATTGAAATATAATTAATATATTTGCAGGGAGATGGGCTACCCAAAACTCCTTTCAGGGAAGATTTTTGTGCAGCGTAGTTAGTGGATAACCTCCAACTTCAAGCTTCTTCAGGGTCTGCCTTAGTTTCAGATAATTGCTTTGCTGAGGTTATGCCCATCCAATAATTGTTCAAGGTGGAGTATAAAATATTGATGATTTAATCCAATTGGAGACAATTTCACAAACATACTAATTCCAAAATTCTCAGCTGACTTGACCAAAGTTTCATGAGTCTTTACTGAATTTAGCTTTACTGGTAGCTTGTTGCAACAATAACAGAACAATGATACACTACCCATTCCTTTTTGTTTCTCCCTCTCTTTCACAAACGTTAGATCTTCTGTCCATATACACTTTATCCTCTTTCTTTTCATAGGTACTGATATCTCATAAATATATTACATCAAACTTTACTTTAGCCAGGTTCTAGAAAACCCAACCTACCTCAGATAAAAACTATCAACTCTTCATTCTCTGTCTTTAAAAGTGACACTAATCACTGTTACCCCTTATTTAAGGAAAGGTATTATTTTTTAATTTACTATACTGACTGGCCAAGACAGGAAGCCTTCCCTACTACAATACTTTTACTCTTTTACTATACAAATGAAGAACAAATATGAGAGTTCTTTCAACTATTAAGTACAGTAGGTCCTGAAATAACATTGTTTCATCCAATGTCATTGCATTATAATGTTGATAAGAAAAAAGTAATTGATTCCACGTCAGGGCCATTGTTTGTGAGGAGTTTCATGTTCTCCTCATGTCTGCATGGGTTTTCTACATGTATTCCGGTTTCCTCCCACATCCCAAAGATGTACATGTTAGATGAATTCGTGTATCTATATGGTTCCAGTCTGGGTAGGTAGAGGTGTAGGTGTGAATGTGCCTTATGATGGGATGGGTCCTGTCCAGGGCTGGTTCCTGTCTTATTCCCTGAGCTGCTGGGATAGGCTCTGGCTACCTACCTCCCTGAACTGGAATAAATGAGTGAATAATTCTTTCGCTTGTTCTTGGTAATCTTTCTGAAATGTATGTATATGTCACATTTACTTCCACGTTTAATATTAGAAGTGTTTGGTCTTTATTCAGTCATTTGGTGAATTTTTCGTGACCAGAAATATGCCATAGGAACTTAACTCTTATTTATATCAGTTAACCTATGGTAAATTTGGTTTGTTTATATATTGTCTTTGTGCTTAAAGTTCCAAGAAACTATTGATGATGTTAAGTGAAAGCTTATTGTATATCCATTTCAACTATGTATTTGCAATCTGGCAAAATGTCGAATGGACACAGCGGTGCACTGGAGCTGACTTTTACTGGCTCACAGGAGCTAATCACACACATCTCCCAGCTCTATGTCCAGTGTTGTCATGTTGGTAGCTCAAAATTAGCTATAGTGGGAGTATTTACACCATAGATATGAAAATTGCCACATATTAAGATTTTGTGTTCTCAGAGAACTAATTGACACACATGTACCAGCACACTACTTACCAGATGTATCTGTTGACCCAGTAGACCCCACTGTGAGGTGGACCTAAGCACAGGCTTCATTTTTTACCTGACCTGTATGTGCTACTACTAGAAGGAGGCATGATGGCACTGCTTCCTCCAATCCCAGCATCAACTTGGATCTTTCACTAAACAACCCTTAAAAGCCCTGGAGACTGTCCTTTCCTACTGTGTACTTACTCTTGGAAGAAGGACTTGAGGGAATCACTGTGGTTTATATTTGCTCTAGTGTTGCAGAATCTTTCTTCATGGAGATCCAACTTCTAGTAGGTTCTGAGTATAAAACTTAACTTAGGTTTGATAACTGGGCAGGAGCTTGTGACATATTTAGAATTACAAATTTCATTATTCTGTTTACCCCTTTTTGATTATATGTATATGTCAATTGATTATATTTATTTCTTAGCTATTTATCAATGTTCTGTGAGCAATCTAAATAAATTCTGGGTGTCATACACTCCTGAGTGTCCTTCAAACTTTGCTACTGATTATATTAACTATACTCACCTTGGTTTAGACAGTTAAATGCTACAACCTGACCTCTGATATTCCACAATGCATTACCATCATTACTACCAGAGATCTGGGTTACGCATTTCCTAACAGGAATCTCAGTGGACAGACCACAGGCACGGATAAGCTTTAACTGATGCTTGTCACATCCTCATTAGTGCAGTTCTCATTGCCTTGGTAAACACATTTTCCTCCAGACTGTCCAAAAGATCATAGTCAGTTGGTGAGTTTTCTAATTTTTCTATTAGACACCTTTCATATCATGCTCACTTTTCTGAATCTTTTGTTCTCTTCCTACCTACTCTGCCATAGCAGATCTAAGATTTCTGTTCATTTTATTGTTGACCATCACTTTTTTCACATTTCCAAAACCAGTCTCAGGAATGTATTAAACCTTTCAGTTAGGGCCCTCGAAACTGTATAAAATCATATGCCATTGGAGAGTACTTCCATATCACCAACCTCTCCTTTATCCAGCTTTATCTGATAGTACCTTTTGATCTAGTACCCTCGGGAGACATTCTCAGCCATACTATTCTCACTCCTGCGTTACACGTTAGCTGGGTCCTGCAAGTTCTTTGATATATGGAACTGTTCTTCTATTACCAAGCTCACCACTTCCCCAGTTGGGTTATGCTGAGGTTTTACCACAATAATGAGTCTGAAGAATAAGAAGACAAAATATCGATCGAGTAAAGTTGGGGTAGAACACGAAGTGACAAGCCCTGTGTTATAAGACACCTGCTTCATTTGAAGACTCTACATAGTCTTTAATAAAAGGAGCCTCTTTTTTAAAAATAAGATTATTCTACAGGTCCAATCTGGGAATTTAAATTCTCACATGCAACTACTCATATAATTCTATCTCAAATTTCAGGGTTTAATTTTTTTTTTTTTTTTTGTCTAGTAGGACCTTGATATTTTGTTAGGAGACTTGCCTAAGATGAACTTCTTTCATTTTTACTACTAAGTCCAGAATATGCCTTTAATTATTCTAACTTTCTGTTATAGGAATCAAATGTCTTTTTACATGCTGCCAAGTAGGCCTTCACCTTTACCTGAAAATATTGTAGATTAATAGATTTGAACTTATCATGTTTCTTCCACATGAATTAATAACAATTAGCATCACCCATTCAATTACTCAGCCAAATAATTTTTATTTGGCCCGTATACCTTTAATGCCTGAGATATTGGACCCATATGATATGTAATATAAGAGAGATTTTGATGTGGAATGTTTACTTTCAGGTGCAGTATTTGTGTAGTTTTATTATGGTTGTCTTGACCTCTTAAGAATATTGGGTAATGTTGCATTTTCCTCTATTTCATTAAATTGTTTGAGATTTGTGTTATACCTTTGTAAAAAGTTTGATAAAATTCATCAGTGAGACCATCCTTACCTGGAGTTTTACTGATGGAAGGTCATTAATGACAAATTTAATTTTTTAATAGATACAACACTATTCAAATGTTCTATTTTATCTTTTAGTTAGTTTTGGTAAATTGCTGTTGTAATATTTTATTATATCTTACCTGGTATTGATAAAGTTGTTTATAACGTAACCTTATTAACTTCTTAAATATCTGTAGGATCTAAAATCATAGGTTTTCATTACTTATATTGGCAGTGTGTGTTTTCTTTTTTCTTTTCTTTGTCCTGCCCTCTGTCCTTCCTTTCCCTTTCCCTTCCCTTCCTTCCTGTGATGGTTAATGCTGAGTGTCAACTTGATTGGATTGAGGGAAACAGAGTTTTAATCCTGGGTGTGTCTGTGAGGGTGTTGCCCAAAAGAGATTAACATTTGAGTCAGTAGGCTGGGGAAGGCAGATCCACTCTTAATCTGGTGGGCACAATCTAATCAGCTTTCAGCAAATATAAAGGAGGCAGAAAAATGTGAAAAAGCCAGAGGGGCTTAACCTCCTAGCCTACATCTTTCTTGCTGGATGCTTCCTGCCCTCAAATGTCTGACTCCAAGTCCTTCAGTTTTGGAACCTGGACTGGCTCTCCTTGCTCCTCAGATTGCAGGCAGCCTATATTGTGGGACCTTGTGATCAGGTAAGTTAATACTACATATATACATATATATCTCCTATTGGTTCTGTCCCTCTAAGAGAACCCTAATACACTTCCTTCCTACTCTCCTTCTTTCCTTTCTTCCTTCCTTACTCCTCTTTCTTTCTTTTCTTTGTCTATCTTTTCTTTCCTTTTCTCTTCTTTCTTTCTTTCTGTCTTTCTTTCGCTATTCTAGCCAAATATTATCAATTAATTTTCTTAATCTTTGTTAGATTTGGTAAGTTTTCCCTGTATTTTGTTTACCTTCTTTTATATTGATTTCAACTCTTATATTTGTTGTTTCCTACTAACTCTTGGATTACTATATGTCTTTTTTTCTGGATTCCTAACATAAAATCTTAGGTCATTAACTTCAGACTTCCCCCCCCCCCAAATATAAGCATTTAAGCAATACAGTTTCCTCTAGTTACAACTTTGGCTGCACCTTACATACTTTAATATATTGAGGTTTTTCTTTCATTTTGTTCAAAACATAGTTTTCTTTCAGTTTATTCTTTTTGCCAAGGATTATATATAAGTTTGTTTCATATTTGGCATGGCCATTGGGGTTTGCTGTATATAAGTATTTCCTTGGCCTCTCTCCTGAATCAGATTCTTCATGAGTGAAGTCCATGAGTGAATTATTATTTGAAAACTTCTCCTACTTTCATTTATGTAGCCAAATGGACACTGGTCCATGGGCCAGCCTTAAGAGTCACTGCTTTTCTCTCATGACTCATGCTGAGCTTGTTGATTTAGCTCCTGTTTGTCTCTACCACTAACCAGCAACTGATACTACCTTCCATATGTCTCTCATTCAGCCGTTCAAGAAAAAAATCTGATCACTTCTATCAAACACAAATTTTAATTAATAAGTAGTCATACATAAATTTATATTTCTGTATGTAAATATGTATGGAAACATGTATATATGTGTGTTTGTATATTATGTGTATATGTAAATATATATGTTCACACACAATTGTACCCATACACACACATGAATGCAATTATACATGAGCAGATATATATATACACACGCATACATACACACACACAAACACACACACACACACACACATATCCAGTTTGTCCTTTGGGTCCAGTTCTTGATCTTCCTTTTTCAGTGTTTCTACTCTTTTTCTGTCCTTTTTGAATTCACATGATACCATGAACATTTATGATTCATTGAGCACAATGGTTCTCTTTCGGTCTTTGAAAAAAGAAGAGTTATGCTGGGTAAATATAAAAAGAGCTAAATTTACTGCTCGGTCTACTGGTTTCGGTTTCAATTTTTTTTGGAAATATAACGGCATAGCAGAAAGATTCAAATAACTCCAAGTGGTGTCTGAAGATTCATTCCAGCTATGTGCTGACTGACCTGCAGGATAAACAGACTGCCAAAGTTCAACAGCTTTGGCATTTTCTAAGTATCAAGATTTCCTTCAATGATCTTTTGATCCAGGGCTGAGAGCTCAGAAACATCATTATCTCCCTCTCTCTGTCCTTCTGCAGCATAATGTAGATGCCTCTGTTGGAGACTCTTTGAATCTACTTCACGAGATCCATGACACAGTCTGCTATCTTGTTGCAGAGCTTCTTGCAAGGAATGATAGTGATGTACTTGTTCATGTGTAATTTCTGTAGTACTTCTCTGTGAAGACCCAGTTACCTTTATGGCTTTGGGCCAACACTGTTGGTGTAAATGCTATCGGTGTGTACCTTGTAAAAGACCTCAGTCTACTTTTATTACTTTTGTTAATTCATTTCCTGTTACCCAATTTTTTGTAGCAGATACATTTTCCTATAAGATATGCCAGCAGGTTAAAAAAAAAATGTCTTTATCAGACAGAGAACAGAGATTGAGCTTGTCCACTAAAATCACATATATGGAAGCGATAGATCTGATTGATGCTGGCTGTTGCAGTTTTTAGAGCAACAAGACTACCTGCACATTAGAAAAAAAAACGTTATTGTGAAGGGGAGTTTAGTGGGGCTCACTGGTGAAAACTGGAAGTTAGTGTCAGCATTAAGTTCATTGTTCTCAGCATGAAAGCCTTTGATTCTGATTAGAAGATTTATCCCTTGGCGTAAGAAGATAATTTTCACTCAGCAATGTGTCAAAAAGGGTGGATAATTCTTCAACAATATTAAAATAATACTGTACTACTTTTTTACTACTGAACTAAGATCAAATCTCTGGAAACAAATGAGTGGACATTCATTCAGTACTTTTGCTCATCTGTCTATAGCTTGCAGAGAAGGAAAAGTCTGAATCATTATACATACATCTTGCGAACCACTGCTATAAAGAAAATCATGGTAGTCCTATTCCTTTGTAAATAAAACATGAAAGGTAATCAATGAAAGGATTTGTTTTCTTCTATCTTAGAAAGAGACAACAAAAATAAACAGTCTCCTTGTTTTGTTTCTAGATGCTGTCATATCTGCATGAGAGACACAGAATTGCAGCAACCTCTCTAGTATCAGGAAGAGAATTAAAGAGTCATGCTCAAGATGGCAGAGAGGAAAAAGGAGCAATCATTGTTCAATAACTCAATGATATTGCCAATTCACTGAATTAATAAAGCCTGCAGTCACACCTACTCCTAATTCCTTATTATTTGAGACAATAAATCTTAAATTTTTTAGAGAAATAGATTTTTCTATTTTTCTATTTTTTTTGAGATGGAGTTTTGCTCGTTGCCCAGGCTAGAGTGCAATGGCCTGATCTCGGCCCATCACAACCTCTGCCTCCTGGGTTCAAGCGATTTTCCTGCCTCAGCCTCGCAAGTAGCTGGGACTACAGGCGCACACCACCATGCCTGGCTAATTTTGTATTTTTAGTAGAAACGGGGTTTCATAATATGGCTAGGCTGGTCTCAAATCCCTGACCTCAAGTGATCCACCCGCCCCAGCGTCCCAAAGTGCTGAGATTATAGGCATGAGCCACCACACCCAGCCTAAGGGATTTTTCTTAAATTTCTTGTTTAAACTATTTTAAATTGGTTCTTCTATTAATTGCTGCCAAATGCCTTGCAACTGATTTGCATGGATTAATACATCTTTCCTTTTCACAAAATCTTGACATAAGCAAAGCAAATATTAATAGCTCCATTTTAAGAATGAAAATTCTGCAATTCAGAAAAATTGAATGAACTTCATAATAAATAGTGATTCCTAGTTAGTAGAAAATTTGTGTTAGAGTTCTACTGATTAATCCTGAAGGTTAAGAGATGGCATTTCAAAAAGAATACATGCAGGATCACTGAATGCTAATGATGAGGACTTTTACTATATAGTGCCCTTCTGCAGAAAGACATTTTAAAGGAGAATATTATCTACTCTCGGTAGGTAGTTAGATATAAAAAGTGATAATAGAATGATTACCTAAGTAGGAAACACCACTTACAGTACATTTAGTATTTCACTAGCTTATTTGTACATTTTTTAATGTGTAAATGTTAATTCATTCAACACGCATGTATTGAGGGCCTTCTATGTGCCATGTACTGTACTAGGCACTGGTGTTGTAAAGATAAAATATAGATGGCTTTGCCTGGAAAAATCTTACAGATATATAAAAAAATAAGTGAGATGTAAAGTTTTCAGTCCTATAGATTTGATCCTGGATGCCATTCTTTCCTGACCCATGGATCCAAAGGTGATTAGCAATGAGCGAAAGAATCCAGCAGATAAATCTGAAAGAAAATACTGTCAGTGAATAGGATCTATGTGTCAGGGAAGAACCTCAACCTCATAGAGGTTGTCAAGGGATATCAAGACTCTAAAGGCAATAACTAAGCAAACAAGCACATTGGCGTGCCACAACTTCATAGGTGGTGAAAGTAGACAATGAGTTTCAGTGGTTCACAGTATGACAATTTATTGCTTACAGCACAGCAAAGAGTACAAGCACCAACATTGTGGCAGTGGCTCCCTTAAGCATCACAAGTGAACAATGGGCCATGTAATGGCCTCACACTCAGTAGGTGGCATTACAACAAAGGAACCCAGGGGCAAGGGCTCAATGCTTATTGCACCAATAGATAAAGTTGTAAGTAAGCCAGTCTATCTCCCTTGGAGAGCAAGCTCTCAAATGACAGTCATGCTGTGTTTGCCTTGACCTACTTAATTGCCTATATAGCTACGTACAGAAATGGCTCAGAATCAATGGATGGTGAGATTTGCAATATGGCATACTCAGCAAAGATGTGTTGAGAGATGGGGGCAATGGTAGATTGCATGTCCTAAACAGTTCGCTTATAGCAAGAATTTCTACATTCAAGAAAATCTGCCATTTACCTACACTGTTTACTGGTATTATGGATTTGAGTAACTCATTCCACCTCTTTATTTCCCCACTTGTAACATGGAATTGAAATCTGGGTCTCCTGCTAATGGGATTGCTTAAAATCAGTCCTGGCATATAGTAAGTGCTAAATACATGTTCACTTCCACTTCAATGTGATAATATTTTCAGGTTGCTGGAAGATAATTAGCATGATTAAAATTTTTAAAATGACAATTGTCGTTTTTCAGAGGTAAACTAAAGTGTGCACGAAGAGTTATTTTGGAGAGCAGAAATCAGGGACCTAATGTTGAATAAGGAAGAGGAAGATGGCAAATAAACCCAAGTGGACATAAAGCCCAAAGAGTCTATGTAAATGAATCATTTGTAATTTCAATAAACTTGTATATTTCAGTAAAGAATCAATGCCTACATCCATCCAATTTCTTGTATATGAGGCTGTTCACTTTTTTTATTTACAAAACTGAGCATTTTCTTTTATGTGGTACTCTGATTCTTTCTCAAAGTCAATATCTCTGATTTAAAAACTGACATATTGACTTGTAGAAATTTCAGTAAAAGACACAATCAGAGTCCTGAAAAAAATGTGTACATTTACGTCCTCTTTATGTTGTAAAATATTGCATATAATATTACTACTCTAGACATCTTACTATTAATAAGAATGACAATAAAATAATGTTAAGATGGTAGAAGTATTGAGTGCCTACTTTGTGCCTGGAATTATTTTCAGTTGTTAAGTACTGTGGACAGACTAATTCATTTAATTCTGAAAAATATCATATGAGTGATGTTAATGTTACCTCATTTTATATAAAATGGAAATTAAGGCATAGAGTAAGTACACTGTTCAATGTCGCACTGCTAGTAAGTAGCTAAACTCTGACTCAGACAGCTGGACTTCAGAAAGTATCCACTTAACCAACATCTAAGAAGAAAGACAAAACTCATTAGCAGGTCAAGCAAGCAGATTATTTCTTCTAAAAATGTAATCTGTTTTTTGATATATATACTTTAGTAATTTATGCATGGGTTTTTCATGCTCAGTAGACCAACCCTTAATGAGCAAATCATTTTGAACAGACTTTCACAAATTTACTACTAGAACTCCAGTGACCTATTTGCTGACCTGGAAGTTTGGTGTCAAAAGTTCTTGCTGATCTTTAACCATGCATATCCTATAGATTCTCAGTCTAGTAAAGGGACTTGATAGATTTATGGATTTATTTATTGTAAATTATTCACAGGAGAGAGAGATTTCATTGTAAAACTCTCCCTGGTATTGATTTGGTAAAATGAGGGTGTCATCATTAAACAAATCTTCCCGAATATCCATACTATTAAAACTAATTGACTATGTCTTTTCTTTAAGGAGGTTAGCTGTACATTTCATGTGCTTTCTAAGGAAGGTTTTATATGGCATTTCTACCCTATTTACACAGTATCTCAGGATGACATCTCTTACTTGAGGCTTTGTGGAGGTTTTCCCTATCTGGATAAAAGGAAATCATCTAGAAATGCTCAAAACAACTATGACTATAAAAATTACTTTTCATTTCAATATGTATTATTATCTATTGAAAAACTGTAATTATTTGAACCACTAGAAATCTGATTTTTTAATAAAAAATGTCATTTTATTTGTATTATTTTCTGTGAAACATTTTGAAATTTTCTTGTCAATGTTATTAATTTTTCTCAGCTACTTTGTATCAATTCCTCTCTTTGACTAACAATTTAGGGTTAGGGTTGTTGTCCTTGCTCTTTTTTTAAACTTCTAAATTTATTATTATTATTTAATATTTATGGTTACATAAATACCCTTTTAAAAAATTTATTATTATTATCATTAAATTTATGTGGGTACATGAAAAAAAAAGAATGTCCTCTTTGTTCTTGATTGCTTCTTTGGATGATGATTCTCTAGCTCAATTATTTAAAATAAAGTAAACTAGCTGTTCATCAGGACGAATATGTTTAGTTAAATCATTCTCTCCCTCTTTATAACAAAAGTGCAAACTTTGGCATGTAACTCACGGTTTCCTCTATCAGCCACGGAAATGTCAATATTCCTATGACTGACTCATTTGATTTCCTTACTTCTAAGTTTCTTTATACCTTATCTCTACTTCGTTCATACTACTAAAATTACACTTTTACCACCAGAAACTACTGTATCATTCCAAATCCTTGAAAAAAGCATGCGATTCTATGACAAACTATTCCAGAATTCTACTATTTCCATGAGAACTTTTTATTGACTTTCTCTTGTGAATTTTCTTCTTTCTGTCACTCTAGGCCCCTCTTCTAATTTTTATTAATAACTTACTTAGGCTCATGATCTATCATTTAGGTAACAATCTTGCTTCTTTATCTTATATTACCAATCTGGAAAAAACAACCTTTAATGAGCAAAAATTTACTTACTCTTGATTATCTTGAAGTTGATTATTGCTCAAGAAATTTATGAACTAATAGAGATTGGCACCATTGTTAAATTGTGATTGCCAAACTCAAATGTTCTTTAATGAGTACAGAAATTCTATTATGTTTTTCTAATTGACTCTTCAAGCATACACTGCAGAAGCTATTTCAAAACTTCTTTACTCTTCAAAAAACTCTGATTTTGCCAATCCACTACAGTTACTCTCAACAAATGAGCATGTTTTCAAGATCGTGGAAAAAATAGAAGACATGAAACAAAAAATCACTCTTAATTTTGGGCACCTGTGCTTATTTTATCCTCGTTTTCCTTCTTTAAAGAGAGATTATCTTCCTCTCTCTTCTCAAACTTTTCACCATTGCCCTGGATTCTACATATTCTAAATTTCTCCAAGATTAAGAAGGATGGTGATTTACAAGCCTCTTTGCCCTCATTCTGTGTATGGAGACATTTTTAAGGCCAAAGGAGAAAGACCTGTTTATACTGTATTATGGTACCTATAATATGTTGCCCAATAAATAGCATAAATATTACTTTGCTAATAATTTTCACATAATTGGTCTGCAAAGAGCAAGACCAAAATCATGCTCAAATAAGAAATATAATTTACTAAAATGATATTAGACTCTGTTAGCCATGGAATAACATTCATGTTTGCTTGGTCAAAAGGGGCTTGATTTTTAGATAAACAAGTGAAAAATCTAGTCATAACTATCCCTGGCAGAGAAGGAAGCTAGAATGAGAGCATCTGCTCTTCCTCTCACTTCTGGTCCTATAGGTCACACTTTCTATTTGGAATCACAAGCAGTATATAAAGAAAGTCTTCATAGATATCTGGACTAAGTTGAAATACTTTACTCTGTAAGACACAAAAGGAGACCAAGATCGTATGTGAGAATTGTAGTAGGTGAAGGGAAACACAGTGCTCTTAAGGGAAAAATGGATTTCCTAAGGGCAGATGTGGGACAGCAAATCTGGAAACTTGAAAAGGGGAAATGAGAGAGCAGGAGACAAGGATTATTCACATGAAGATTCAAGTTTGCGAATTAGGAGGAAACAGTGAAAAGTCAAAAGAATCTTCACTACTTTCTCTATGCTGTATTATTCTGTTAAGAACAACTGAGTCTTCATTGAACAACTTGGTAACTTGGGTTGTGCTAGGTCTGGAAAAATTAGTCTAACAAAGGTTCTCAAGAGCAGGGATGTAATTAATTTCTTCTTACCCTTGTTGAAGAAACTGGTGGAGACAGAGGCAAAGGTTGCTTGAATAAATTAGATTTTTTTTTTCATTTTTTGTTTTAAAAAAGTATTACAAAAACAGAGATGGGTCGTGCTTTGTCATTTGGGCTGGAGGGTGGTGGCACGATCACTCACTGCAGCCTTGAACTCCTGAGCTCAAGCAATCCTCTTAAGTATCATTCAAATGATTTTTCAATTTTTCAAAAACATCTTTCCCTTTGCATTGGCAATGGCATGTTCTCCGCCTTTTCTCGTACTTTTTGTCTATTTCTTCTCAGCCTTCTTCCAATTCATTTTTTTCTACCTGATTCTTAAGTGTTTTCATTGTTCTTTCATGTTGTACTGTCTTTAGACTCTCTCTTCCATACCTATGGCTTCAATTACTGTCTCTAGGACAATGATTCTGAAATTTCTATCTTCAGCTTTGAGTTCTCCTTTGATTTCCAGACCTCTATCCAACTAACTACCTACATTTGGATATCTCAAATCCAGTTAAACTCTACATGCGAGAATTGAACTCATGGCCCTCTTTCCAAAGTTATCATATTCCAATGGTACCTTGTATGGTAAAGTGACATAATGATACTGAATTAATAGATTTAGAATTTGTGATAATAAAGATTTATCTTTAAGAGTTTCTTTTTCTCTCTCCTTCCCTTTCTTGTTTCCTTCCTTTCTTTCCTTCTTTCTAATTGACAAAAGAAGGAAATAAGGATATAACATGATACTTTGATCTAAGCATACATTGTAGAAAAACTCAGTCAAGCTAATTAACATATTTTTCACCTAACCAACTTATCATTTTTGGGGATGAGAACATTAAAAATTATTTTCTAAATGATTTCTAAATGATTCTAAATAACTAAAACTCATTTCTCCAACCTAACAGACTTTGTACGCTTTGATGAACATCTCCCTCCCCTTTCCCCATTCTTCTCTTTCTCTCCCCAGCCTCTGGCAACCAATTTTCTACTGTCTCTTTTTGTAAGATTGACCTTGTTAGATTCCACATGTAAGTGAGATCATGTAGTATTTGTTTTTGAACCTGGCTTATTTTACTTAGCATAATGTCCTCCAGTACCATCCATATTGTTGTGAATGACAGAATTCCCTTCTTTTTAAAGGTTGTATAGGATTCCATTGTGTATATATACCATATTTTCTTTATTTATTTATCCATTGGTGAACATTAGGTGTTTCCATAGCTTGGCTATTGCCAATAATGCTGAAATGAACATGGGAGTGTAGATATCTTTTGAACATACTGATTTTAATCCCTTTGGATATATACTCAGAAGTGTGATTTTACACTCAATCGCTTTTCAACAAAGGTGCCATGAACACACAGTGGAGAAAGGATAGTGTCTTTAATAAATGGTGTTGGAGAAACTAATATCCACATGAGGAAAAATAAAATTGGACCCATATATATTACATGCATTGATTATGTCTCTGCCTGTAACTTTTGTCCTTCTAAAATATATAAAATTGAGTTCTGACCCAACTACCTTGGGCACATGTCTCACAATCTCCTGAGGCTGTGTCATGGGTCATAAAGCGCTTTAAATATTTTACAGTTTGGCTTTTTGCATCAACAAGACAAATGGGATTGCATCAAACTAAGAAACTTTTGCATGACAGAGAAAACAGTTAATCAAGTGAAAAGACAACCCACAGATTGGGAGCAAATGTTTCAAAACCATACATCTGATAAGGAGCTAATATGCAAAATGTATAAGGAACTCAAACAACTCAATAGCGAGAAAACAAATAACCTAGTTTAAAAAAAATGCCAAAGGATTCAAACAAACATTTCTCAAAAGAGATACAAATGACCAACAGATTTATGAAAAAATGCTCAACATCTATAATCACCATGGAAGTACAAATTAAAACCACAATGAGATACCACATGACACCTGTTATAATGGTTATGATCAAAAAGACAAAAGATAACAATTCTTGTGAGGCTATGAAGCAAAGAGAATCCTGTATACTGTCGCTGAAAATGTAAATTAGTGCAGCTATTTTGGAAAATAGTGTAACGGTTCCTCAAAAAATGAAAAATGGAATGATCACAAGAAATAATTCCTTAAAAGAGAAATTTGTAAATGAATACAGTTTCTAAAGTGAGTCATCACATTGCAATAAGATAGCACCTTAACTCTTATCGCAGGCTATTCTGGTCAGTTGAATAAAAATAAATTTCACTTTGTTTATAATATATTGCTGTAATGTTAGGCCTTTAAAACAACCTTTTTACTTATGTCATCAGAAAATCTTAAGGCATAATACTATACATTGATGTAAATATAGGAAATTTTTCTTCTAGACGAAATTCTTTTTTTTTTGGGGGGGAGCACTTCAGGCCCTGAGCTCCTCTGTGATATTCTGTCCCCAGGGTTGGACACTGCCCACCCAATCCTCTATTCCATGTGCACTTTCAGTGGCTCTGTGTCACAACTTACTCAGCACTCTCTGCTATCAAACATTGAACCATTTTCAATTTTTCAGTCTCATAGTAGTGCTGGAAGAAACATCTGCATCTGTAAATCTCTATTTTTTTAACTTTTATGTTAGGTTCGGGGATACATGTGAAGGTTTGTTGTGTAACCAGGGTTTGTTGTACAGATTATTTCATTACTCAAGCATTAAGCCTAGTACCCAATAGTTATTTCTTCTGCTTCTCTCCCTCCTCCCAACCCCTAGGAAGACCCCAGTGTCTGTTGTTCCCTTCTGTGTTCATGAATTCTCATTATTTGGCTCCCTCTTATAAATGAGAACATGTGCTATTTGGTTGTCTATTCCTTATAGCAGGAATTTTTATAATTGAAAAATAAAAGGGAGTGTTTTAAAAATATATATTATTACATTGTACCATGATGTTTTGTTTAAAAATAACTTTTAAAAAAATTAAAGGAAATGAAAAGTTGTGATTATTTTTAATATCACATTTTGGATCTCTCCCATAGGATCATATTTATAATATAATCTCTGCTGTTAAGATTAAGAAACATGGTCCAGTAATTTTAATTAAGTAAATCTGCTTGGAGGTTGCCTTTTGAATAAAAAAAAGTACTTAAGGATGTTATATCCCCCTTCAAATTACTGACAAAAGGCGGAGGTGTGAGGTCATTCCTTAGACTTTTTCCTCACATCCAGAGTGAAAGGGAAATGGAAGCATGATGAGAATCACCCTCATTTGCCCATTTTGAGCTTAATAAGGCACTTTTACACAGATACTTAGGGGTCTCTTGTAGCTGCACTAGTCCTAATTAATGCTCGTCACCTAACATCCCGGGCTTAAAAACGAAACCAAGAGAATCTCCTCAGGGGGAGGAAAATGAATTTAAAAAAAAAAAAAAAAAAAAAGTCCCTCTGAAAGATTCAATGATACAATGCAGGGACTTTATGAAATAATATAAAATGATTGAAAAAATGTTTACATGGTTTTCAATCATATGCTCATATTTATGTTACGTTTGCTGAATAATGAACAAAAATAAATGAGTGATGCCTTTTATGTACGATGCATACATTATGGGCAAGTCACATTTTAATTTCATACTTGATGCTTCAGCTTGTGCTGTGTTTTTAGTTAGTGCTGGTCTATTAAGCTGCTAATTTATCTACTGTTGTTCAGGCCTCTGAAAATGCTGCTCCATAAATAATAGAGCAGTGATCCATAACCACCTCCCATGTAACAGCATCAAGTCCACTGCAGCTAATAGGAATGAACTGCTGGTTGCTAGGTGCCAAAATGCTGCTTGCCTATTTAGGAAGTGATATAGTTTTGTCTCCCTGCTAAGATGACAAAACTGTAATTAGAGATTAATCAAGAGCTACATTAGTGCCACAGTTTCCTGCAGTCTGACTTTTGTTGCCCACCAGCAGTTAAGTGCATCTGCCTGTATTTACCAGTTCTCTGGAGATTTAGAAATTTATTGTCATATTTACAGGAACAGCTGCCGTGCAAGTTGTCAAATCATAAAGAACTAACTCAAGAGAATGCATATAATTAACTACTCTGTCTTTAGTCTATTTATTTTTAAAATGAGGCTTCATTTGAAAAGATTAAATAACATATTACATAACCAGGATTTTTTTTGTTCTTGGATTTTGTTATTTTTCATTAAAACATTTCTACCAACTATTCAGTGATTTATACTGAATAAATAAAGATTAATTCAAATATTAAAAGAGATACAAATTCATGCAGATATCAAAGAAAACTTGAATCTAGTGATTATCCTGGGGGCTGGGATGGTGGTATACATTCACATCACATAGAGTTCTGTGCCACTATGGCTTTCTTAAGAAAAAATAATATGTGTTTTTATAGAATTCACCTTTATTTCAGTTTCACTTGCTATTCTCTAATAATCTTGGTTATATTTGCTTTGGACAAATTATTCCTCCTCCATTATTTGCATCCTTTATACTTGAATGTCTTTCAAATGTGTTAGCATAGGGGACACATTAATCACAAGTATTTTTTCTCATAGAAAACCTGATACCATTAGAGAATGGCTTCTTTGATTTAGTTAATTACTATAGCAAATATACTATCAAAATTATGACCTGAAATATTTGAAATCTTAGATTGCAAAGTTATGAACAATGCTAAATCATGAATGTTTTAGCTTTTCCTTTTTTATATTTAATATGCAATTTTCTTAAAATTTGAAGTGAAATTAAATGTAAAATTTGTTTTTATTGACTTTGTTGCAAAAAGCAGTTATGAATGAAATCATTGGAAAATAATTTTCTTATGAGTACACTTGAGACTACTGTATACATATCACACATATACACATATTTAAGCATACTCATAGTATATATATTATTTTGAACTTAAAAGAAATACACTAGATCCTATTTTGATTCTTTTAGTTTGCAGCAGAATTTTGGTATAGTTGCAATTCATTCCATAGAGTTATTGCCATTAAAGGCCAGATGTGGTGGCTCACACTTGTAATACTAACACTTTGGGAGATCAAGGTGGGAGGATTGCTTGAGTCCAAGAGTTCAAGGCCAGCCTGGGCAACAAAGCCGTGCCCCCATCTCTATAAAAATAAAAATAAAAATTAGTCAGGCATGGTGGAGCATGCATCTACTACCAGCTACTAGGGTGGCTGAGGTGGGAAATTCACTTGAGTCTAGGAAGTTGAGGCTCCGGTAAGCCGTGATTATGCCACTGAACTCAAGCCTGGGTGACAGAGTGAAACCCTGTCTCAAAAAAAAAAAAAAAAAGAAAGAGAAAAAAAGAATTATTGCCATTAGAACTTGCAAAGCCTTTAATCACATTACAAAACTAAAAGCTACTTTCAAAATGAATTGAGGTTTTATGCTCAGATTTCAAATCATGATACCACATTTCAAATGCGCAATACACTTAGACATCCAATTCACTAATTTTGGACTTCACAGGAAAAGTATGTAATTTTTTCAGAACACTTCATACTTCACTCATCCTTCCTAAAAGTGAGGAAGAAAAACACTGTATTGTTATTGATGTAATTATTGCTTCTAAAATTATTCTATTTTTGTATACATACATACATATATCATATATGTTCAAATATTTGTCAAAAATCTTGTTAAAACTCTTTAGACTTCTTATAAAAAATACCATGAGATCAGTTACAGAACTGTTTGTGTTAAAGTATGTCAAAGTTTATTTTAAAGTTTTTGTTTTTGTTTTCTCTTCAATCTGTGACAAACTGCTGCATATCACAGAAAAATTTTGTTTATTTATAAATAAAAGATAAAGTATAGAAAGGGTTATTGTGTCTGTTGCTGCAAGAGGACTGCAGAGACTGCATTGAGGGGTTTAACAGATCTGCTCTGTTCACTAAACTCTGGCATGCAATCAGGTAGAAATCTCTTTGCACTGTAGTCAACTATAGCACTGGTAATAGATAAAAACTTCTCCATTAAAAAACCTGAAATCAGAGTTTTACTGATAATTTAATAAGCATACCATATTATTTGCAAAAATATGGCATTTTTGGTAGTCAGAGATTATTTCTGGAAATACCAGAGATATCCTGTAAATTTTATAATAATTTATTTAGCTAACATAGAAAGCACTGATTTTGAATAGAAAATGACAATGTCCTTATGTGTACAAGAGCATATAGATATTTTAAAAACTTTAATAATATATATAGTCAAAAATTTTCTTAAATTTTTATTACTACTTCCACCTATTGATCAGTACATATTTAAAAATGTAAAGCATAATAAATGAAAACACTATTAACTAGAGTGCTATGGAAATAAAGCAAACCAATGCTGTTACAAGTAATTAATAGGAATTTTTCTTCCCTTACAATATATATGTTCCTTTCAGTTGGAAATGTGGGTAGGACTTAGTTCTTCAATAATATTAAAAGAAACCCCAGAGCACCAAAGTTAATTTCAGGCAGACAAGTTGTAAGCTGAGGCCAAAAATTTATTTTACGTAACATGTCATTATCAATGCAGAAAAGCATTTCGGGGCAATGAAAGAGGGAGTGTTTCATCAGCTAATCACTAGACTTAGCTTCATTATTGTGTTGTTTGTCCTCCAAATTACTTAAGATACATCAATAATAACAACAATACAACCTGTTATTTTTCTCTAAGGATGTAATCTGACACAAACATTAAAAAACAAGGAAATATCCATGAACTTTGAACTATCAAATTCCAATATTTTAGGGTAGACAGAGGCTAAATATCTCATTACACTTTTATGTAAGTACTTCATTAATTCATTTATTAGTGTGATGTGCTAAGTAATTTATTAGTTTTTTATCAACATTGTAAAAGCTATGTAAAAACATTACTGTAGTAAGTTTCTTGGAACCAAAAAGGCCTTGGGTTGAGAGTGCCATATTCTGCCACATTTTTGTTTGTGGTCTCAGGCAAATTATTGTATGTGCCTCAGTTTCTCCATCTGAATGGAGACTATAAAATCTACCATGAGGGAGGTCTTGAGATTTATCTTACTTGAAACGTGAAATACTTAAGATGCTTGGCACATATTACTGCCTCAAATATCCATTTTAGGAAGTCAGGTAAACATAAAAATGAATGAGATATGTTTTCACCACAAGTACATTGCTATTAATACATTAATATATTTACTTTTAGAATATATATACACAAATGTAGAGTGAGTGTATTTGTTTATACAAAATTCAAATTATGCATTTAGACTTGTGTTCTGTTTGGTCCCTTTGTCCCATTTAATACACTCTGAGCATTTTTCATGTGGTTAAATTACTTTTAAAAATAATTTTAATGAATGACAGTTTGTGAACATATTATGCATTTAGCTATTCTATCATTATTGATCATTAGATTGCTTACTATTATCATAAAAGTACTATAACAAATTTTTTGCAAATATACTTTTGTTTCCCATCTTCATAGGATAGAATGCTAGCAACAATTATTATTAGAAAAAGATTACCAAAAAAACGAGAACTATAGATTGGTGCAAAAGTAATTGTGATTTTTGGCATTAAAAACCGCTCTTACTTTTGCACCAACCTAATATTTTTTTTCCAAATTGTTTTCCCAAAAGGCCATACCAATTTATACTTCTATATGTACCTTATGAGACCCCTTGTCCTACTATACAAATACCTTTATTCAGAATTTTTTGCATTTCCCAATTTTACGGTATCTTTTTAAATTGTACATTAATTAATTACTGGCGTTACAAAATCTTTATGTGCTTAATAGCTTTCTTTCTTTCTTTCTTTCTTTCTTTCTTTCTTTCTTTCTTTCTTTCTTTCTTTCTTTCTTTCTTTCTTTCTTTCTTTCTTTCTTTTTCTTTCTTTCTTCTTTTTTCTTTTTTTTTTTTTGAGACAGAATTTCACTCTGTTGCCCAGGCTGGAGCACAGTGCTGCGATCTTGGCTCAAGGCAACCTCCACCTCCCAGGTTCAAGCGATTCTCCTGACTCAGCCTCCTGGGTAGCTGGGACTACGGGCACCTGCCACCACGCCCGGCTAATTTTTTTACTATTTTTTGAAGAGATGGGGTTTCACTGTGTTAGTCAGGATGGTTTCTATCTCTTAACCCTGTGATCCACCCACCTCGGCCTCCCAAAGTGCTGGGATTAGAGGTGTGAGCCACCGCGCCTGGCCCATTTATGTTTCTTTATCTGTAAAGTGCTTAAAGAATTTTGGCCATTTTTCCTATCGCATAGCTAATGATTTATCTACCTGACTTGAAAGTGATCTTTGTGTAATAGTGCTTGTTTTAAACATTGTATTTTATTTTATCATTTGTTTTATACATTCGGTTATGAAATTATTGATAGTTTAAAATATTTCTTTACATCTCGACATCTTTCCCTTTAGGAATTACGTAATGCACCTAGAGACTCATCTTCCATTCCTAAATAGATTGATATTCATCTGCTATTTTTTCTCATCTTTTGAATGAATTTAATTTTCACATCTGATGTTTTAACATATAAGTGCATTATTTCTAAAATTTTAATAAAGTCTAGTATTTTGTTCCTGAGAAGTTACCCTAATACTTCTAATATCATTTAGAGAGTAAGCATTTATTTCTCCACTGATTTGTTATATCATATTTTTATCATAGCCAAATGTGATGTGTGCTGAAGCCTATTTCTGATTAATCAGTCTATTGAGTCTCCTAGTAACTCTGGAAACATGACTATACTGTTTAGATCTTTGTTAGTAAATCTTAAAAACTACAGAATTATTTCATTATTTTTACAATTATTTTTTAGTTTTTGAATCCCACGTATTCCTCCAAATTACCTCTGTCAGTTCCCAAATAAATCCATTAGTATTTTGCTTGGAATTTTGTTAAAATCAAAACGTAATTTGGGAAAAAATAACCTTCCCTACAAAATCTATACTTCCTATCAAACAAATATGTTATGTCTTATCTCTCTATACAGCTATTTTTTAATGTCACTGAATATTCTTTTTAATCTTTATGCTTTCTATAAGCATTTTCTATGTGTTTGCCACCTTGATAAGTCCTGTATATTATCTGTTTAAATTTTGTAATATCCCCACCAGGTGAATATTGTTATTATAACCATTGTATAGAAGAGCAAGTTGGGAATTATAAATGTTAACTTTATTCAATGTCCCATGCCAGTGAGTGGCAGGGCAAGTTGTACCTTACTCTAAGCCTATAAACTAAACTACCATACCTGTTATTTTAGGAGGCAGTCCTTATCAGTAATTACAGGTAATAACTTATGAAGGAATTTTTAACCTGAAAATGTTACTCAATACAAAATAATGCTCATTGCATTAATAAGTGTAACAGTTTGACAATCTGTCCCACTTGCCTTTTCGTATAAAAAACGAATGATTTTCTGATAAAGACATTACGTTTTTAATTATTTCTGTGGCTTATGATGTTTATCAGCCTTTTTACTTAGAACAGGATTATTCAACTTGAATTTATTGTAATATTACACAGATAAGGTCAAGCAGAAAAAAGGGGTATATGCATTTTTAATCTCTATCATTTCAAAAACATTCGAGCACAGAGTATCCGATCCCCAGTCTGTCGCCATACCCAGAGGTCGTTTCAAATGACCATAGAAAATTAAACAATTTCTCATCACAGACTTGGCAAAACTCCACAGTGTCTAAGTTATTAGAGTAGCCTGGGAGGGTGACTCTTTTCTTAAACATTGTTCCTTACTTCAGTACAGTTGATTTTCAGCCATATAATTATTCCCATCAAGACTTTAATTTCAATTTGGATAATTTTGCCCTTCAAATTTCCCAGGTCTCCAAATACATACCACTTATTATGTCCTTAAATTCAAAAATAATCTCTGACTACCATTCTTCAGGTTAAGATTAAGTACAATTCAGGATAAAGCAACCACAACAACACGGCCAGGTTTGCACATTCTATTTTATTATCGTGTAAACTGTACTACGAAAATACTTTTTTTTTTTTCTGGCTTAAGCTTACAACTTGAATGTGAGTTCCCAAATACTGTCTTTTATTAATGGATGAAAGAAATCCATCAATGAATCTAGAATCAATACATTGATTTAAATACATTTTGTTTATGGGGCAATTCACTTTTGCATCATTAATATACTATTTTTCAACTTCTCCACTGCCCAAGCAACTGTTTATTTTCTAGAATTTCACTTTGTGTAGCTGAAATCCCAATGAGAAGTGACTTGCTTCTGAGTCTTTGTGTACATTGCTGAAGTGGTTTTGGTTCCTTATATTTGAATCATGACACTGAGCTGCGTTTTCTACTTTTGATCACAGAGGAACAGTGGTATCTATGGCAACAGAAAAGTGGAAGTGTGGCTCCTGACAGGGTTTTCATGTGACAAAAATGATAGCCATCTTTGTTAAGTAATACTATGTTAAGATGCTATCTTTTGTGTCAAATTTACTGTGATATCCAAAATTGGGGAATTACCACTTGAAAGAAAAAGATAGCTCACCAATTAAAGTGTATATTATAGAGTCTTTAGACTGAGTTTCTGTGACCTGCCTTTCAGCCCAGTGCTTCATTTATACAGCAGCACGGACTTGTGTTCCCAATTCATGATTAGGTAATTAAAAGATGTCAGCCTTGTGTCATGACCCGATCTATTTTTTATAAAAGTGATGAAAATTGCAATATGAGGGGAATTTTGACTTCTTTCTTATCCAATTTATTACAAAAATGAAAAGTTCAAGTTATTCAAAAGTTGTGATTAGCAAAATCCAATTAATATTATCAGTGGCCTCTTTTTCCACCTTTTAAAAAAAGAGTGACAACTATCTTCCTGGACATCCTCCCCACACATACACAGAAAAACATCCCATATATTTTATTAAAGTTTCAGTTAACGTAGGTTTTGTCTTGTAAAACATTACATGATACCTACCCTTTCTCCTCTTTCCCCAGTCCCTTAGCAACCACCATCAATTTTTCTGTCTTTATGAGTATTCTAGACATCTTACATAAATAGGACCATACAGTATTTGTCCTTTTGTGACTGACTTATTTCACTTAGCATAATGTCCAGAAGGTTCACCCATATGTCAGAATTTCCTCCCTTTACATGGCTGAATAATATTTCATTGTGTATATAAACCTCCATTTGTTTATGCATTCATCCACTGATGGATACTCGGGCTTTGGCTATTGTGAATGATGCTGCTATGAACATGGGTGTCTTTTCAAGTCTCTGTGTTCAATTTTTTGGGTGTATACCCAGAATTGTAATTGCTGTATCATATGGTAATTCTCTTTTTTCATATTTTGAAGAATGACCATACAGTTTTCCATAGATGCTGCACTGTAGGAATATCTTATATTCCTACAAACAATGCATAAGTATTCCAATTTATCCATATCTTTGCCAATATTTGTTTCCCATAGGCACCACAGCTTAAAACGTATCTCAGTATTTGAGAATGATGTATTGGTTGATTAATATGGCCTCTGGTATCAAAGTGCTTAGGTTCAAAACCCAGATCTGTATGACACTGGCAGTATTTAACTTCTTTGAATTTCGGGTTTGCTATGGATAAATAAGGATAATAGCATATACTGTTTGAATATACTTTTGTGAGAGAAAAATGGGATATTGCATTACAAAGACTTAGTATAATGATTATAATTTATTCAGTCTTCAATATTGGTTATGTATAAGTGTCATTAATTACTCAATGACACAATTAGATAATACTATAATTATTTTAAAGATAGAGAAGTTGAGTAAGTAGCTCAATGTCATGGACCCAATAAATAGTGAAAAAAAAAAAAAAGATTCAAACTGTGGCCAAAGGCCATATCCTCGGTCTACTAGGCTTATAATTCTGTAAGTGAAGGTAAGTGAAAGTAAATGAGAATATTAATGTATGAAGATCTCAGTTTCACATGATAGGAAGCCAGAAAGAAAAATTATAGTTCATTTAACTCATTCAAATCCTTCTTTGTTTCAAACTCCAGCTCCTTCATCACCACTGCCTTGAGGACTTAACAGTCAGCCTCTCACTTACGGATTTCTTTCCCATTTTCTGTATCATTCCTTGTATTCAAATCACTCATCAAATATTTGTTATTAATTTTTTTGTGTTTTCATCTCTTACAACTTTACTAGATTCTTAAGAAATTATTGGATATATTTTATTCTTTCATGTTTCCTTACTTTTTAAGTAACATTTTTATTGAATAAACTGTTTGTAATAGTTTTCTGATAATAATATTTGACCGATCCTAATAAAATCCTGCTGTTTTTATAATATTTGCATATAGTTTTAAAAAGATTACTTAGAAAAGGAATGTTTATATTTAGAAAGAGATTTTTGCTGATTATCCCTTCTCTCCCTTAATTGACATTAGATGAGACAAGTATGATTACTTCACTTATATACAGAATTTCGTACCTACAGAGGCCAAGTTACTTCAGTGACTTGAATAGGTATGAGACAAAAGTTTTGCTTTCCTAAGATCAATTTTTCAATATTCCATTTATACTAAATTGCTCCTCCTATTGAAACTGTGCCCATATTGCAAGTTTGAATGTTTTACCTTATTTAAAGGCATCCGTTCTGAAATAGTGTTTCTCAAGGCTTACTTTGTTGTGTGTGTGTGTGGATGTGTCTGTGTGTTTCAGGCACATACCATTGTGAAACTGGATAAGCTTTAGTAGACTTCACTAAATTTTATTTTAATTGCATAGAAAATGAGAATAATCCTATCCATAGAACTGAAAATATTCAAAGTGATAACACATACAAAATATTCAGGACAATGTCAACCATATAATAAGCTCAAAATAAATGTTAGTAGTTAAAATAGTTTTAATGATTGTTCTAAATGGCATTTTTATCTAAATCTAGACTTCCACCTCTGTAGTTGGGATTGTATTAGCATATTTTAGGCTTTGATTCTTTAAATGAATCATACAATTTTGCTAGAAAAATGAAAGTTTATAGTTTTGCTACCATATTACTTTTATTACTCCTACTCCTACTACTTGGTTTTCCCATGTTGATGGCAACTAACTGCCCACAAGTAATAGAGACAGTGTTTGAGAGAAAATCAAGTAAAAAACTAGCATGGTAACCAGTGAACAAGTGAGGAGACTTTATGGCAAGTGAGAACCCAACAACCTTGATCCAATGTGGGCCTATACAAGTGCTAAAATCAGGCATAGCATAAAACACAAATGATGGAGGTCACGAAGCAAAACTTTATCCTCATCAAATAAATATTGACTTTGATTTTTCTGAAAATATTAATGCATGCCTTTCATTATTATGAATTTCAAGATTTATAAATGATAAAAAAGGAAATATACATGATGTATATAATTAAGGCAGAAACTATGAATTTAAACTATATCAACTTCTTAAGGACTATTTGCTAATGAGAGTCGTAATTTATGAGTAATATGTAAAATATTTTTTTTTTCCACTGGAAGAAAAATATCAAAGTAAAGTAGAAAACATATATAAACTGCCCTTTTAAAATGCTTGCAGATTAAGCTATCCCTCAAGTAGTTGTCATTCTGAAGAATAATGATTGAAAAACCTTTTTGGTAATGGCAGCATTTTGCATCAATAATTATTTGAAATAATGGATTAAGAAGCAGAATTTACTCATAAGTAACTGAGTACCACCAATATAAGATATAGATAGACTCTGATAGATTACCCAGAATATTAACCAGGCAGACTTAACAATAAGAAAAAAAGAATTATTAATTTTTACAGACACAATCACACAAACATAGAACTCAGTCATTTTATAATTGATAGCAGCAACTCTGCTAACAAATTATCAAATTATATATCAAAATTCATAAGAAATCTAATTCAACCACACATAAATATAAGATTTTTTATAATATACAGAGATTCTTAACTAAGTGTTAAGAAAACAGAACATTTAAAATTGAAATGGAGGCATGAGATATTTAAAATATTTACTGAAAACTAGTACAAATTATTTTCAGCATCAAATCAGGTTGCATTTCATTTAAGTGCCACAGGGTTTACAAGTTTTCTATTGATATTTTGGCTCATGTATTATTCCACTGGGAAGAATGAAGAAGTCAAAATGAGTTTTTTAAAAGTGAGTTTTAAAATAAAAAAGTTTCAATGGATTAAAGAACATTTGTATAGTTGTAACTTCTTCAGTCACTTGGGATCAAGCACAAAAATCCAAAAGGCAGCTGCACAGCACAGATGAACAATTTTGTTCTCCACAATTACCTAGATTGTAGATAATCTAATTTGGACTGCTCTCTCTCTCCTCTCTCTCTGACTCTCTCTCTCTCTCTCTCTCTCTCTGTGTGTGTGTGTGTGTGTGTGTGTGTGTGTGTGTGTACCTAATCTTATATAAGGGTTGATGCTTTTGGTGGCTGAATTAGGCCAAAATAACAAAAGACAAAATAGCTAATAAGTAAGAAACATTATCAAGATTTAAAATCCACAATTGTACTCTATTTCTCCAAACCCAAGCTTTGATGAAAATTGTTTACTACATGGCTAAATTCTTATCCTGAAGGCATCTTCTGGGCTTTGAAGATTTTACCATAGTCTTAGAAATAAAAAATAGAGCAAATTGCAGTGCTTTTCTGTAATTTTGTAGAACAGGGTGTTTCAAGATAAATTATACCAGTGGACTATATCTGTTTTGTACCACAAAACACATGTAAAATACCTGTAATTTAGTCATTTCAAGGCATGCATGAAAAAGGTAATAAACACAAACACAGACATCCTAGTTTGCAGACATGCAGTCTTCACAAGTTAGAAAGATCTCAGGCTTACTAAATATCAAAGATGAAATCTGTACTGCACACCAAACTACCGAAAATTGCCTTCAAATTTAAGGTGCAATTTATTTCAAATGGGGTAAAGTTGTAGATGGAAGCATTGAAGCAGACAGAGTTACACCTAGACTTATTATTTCACATTTACAATACAAACCCACATAAAACGTTCATACAAACAATGTACGCTTCAAATACTGTTCATCCTTATTTAGTTTTTAATGGCTTAACAGTTCTAATATTTAATTTATATTAAAAATCTTTATTTCAAAGCATATTTTGATCTTCAGAGGTTTTTAAATTCTGGATTTCCTTAAAATATTTTGGGGTGTTTATAAACATTTACTTAGAATACGTTTTGTTTATGCCATTAAATCATAAGGCTCTCTTATTCTTTATAGTAAACTAAATTAAATGCTAATAGTTTTCATAAATTGGAAAATATTTTTTTCTCTTTCAATTGACTAATAGTGATTCTGGTCTCATTTTCTTAAGAAATATATGCAACCTCAGGCACAGCAGGCATGCAAAAAATGGATAACTCCAGTAAAATTAAATAACTGCAATATTTAAGTTTCCACAAAAAATGTTCTACTTACTTGTTTAAAGAACACATGAAACAATTCTCTCATGCTTAGTTGCCTAAGTTGGGAACCAGAGATTCAGTAGTGTCAATACTATCTTCTTATTTCAGCAACAGATATATGTAAATATGTGAAAAGTTTCACAAACATAATACATGTGCAATTTCAATATGGGAATCTTAATACAATAGAACATTGAACTAGGTCTCAGGAAAGCAAACTTTTTGTCTTCTACCTATTCAAAAGATTAAATTAAGTTGGCCATTTCATTGACTTCTGTGGCTACGAGAATTCTACGTAACAATGTGAAAATAGCAATTGTCTTGCCTATGCCAATTAAGGGAAAGACAGGATAATCAGTAAAACTCACTTGTGGGTGAGAATAAAGTTAAGGGTAATAACATACATACAAAAGTAGAAGAGTTTTTACTTACAAAGCAAAAATGATTGAAGGTGTAATTAGAGACTTCAGGTTAGAGTCAATTTTATGGTACATCTTCTGACATTTTGTATTCCTCTTGTGACCTTGTCTACTTCTGTTCAAAGGTTCTGCCTTTCCTTAACAGCCTTATGTTTATTGCCACGATTCTCATGGTAGCCTCAGAAGAGCTTCTTTATGTATAATATACTTCCACAAGGCCAGCTTCATGGGCTTGTGACCTGTGATGTCAGACAGGGCCTGTCATTTAGAAGGGCTTTGTGCTTGGTTTAATGTTGATACTGTTTTGAAATTTTTGATAATATACTTTTTAAACTTGTGTTTTGTAAGTGAAATTCAATGGGACAAAGGAATATGCAGATGAGCAGAAGAGATACACATATTGTGCATGTCTGCAACAGTTCTTGATATGTGGTTTGTACAGAGCATTTGCGATGCTTATAAGCGCAGCCTTGTAGGGAACACATACTTGTGGGAGCTCAGTGAAGTTCAGAGTATTAAGTAAGCATGTTGCATTTTCACTGAGTACATGCAGTGAGTAAGGGGGCACTAACAAGAGATCATCTTTTCTGTCTTTTGAACCAGAACTTCCTTTGAATACAGAAAGAAACCCAAATGACACTATCATATACCTTTTCTTGTCTTACTTCCTTATATTTGCCAACTACTTACATTGAAAATGACATGGAAGGAATGAGAAACATAGCGTAACCCATAGTTTATTTTCCTTTCAGTTATTTCTTACTCATTGATAGAATGAGTGTATATCAAGTAAAATAAAACTAGTTTAGTTCTGTGCAACTATTTCTGCCATTTCGTTTAGAATGAAGTACATAAGCAAGCACAAGCTAAGAATACAAATTGTGTGATTTTTGTAATTTTACACATAAGTTAAAGGCTCTTATCTTTGCAGTTAAAACTGGTGTTACACAGTATAAAGATGAATGGTAAAGTTCACATTAATAATTTTGTTTTTAATTTTTCTTTACTTTTAGTAACATAAAACAGCAAAATACACTAGGGCAAGTTGAGAGAAAATCTGTGAAAGAAATAAAAACTTTATATTTAATACTTTAATAGTATTTTTCATGTTTTTTGAACAGAAGACCCACAATTTTAATTTGTCATTGGGTCCCACAAATCTGTAACTCGCCCTGCATTTCTAAGTTATAGAAAATATGCTTTGAGTGCATACAATGTGTCTACAGGTAGTTCCAAGCAGCCAGGGGAAGGGGGAAAAATGTATTTTATAAACCCTCATTTTATCCTTATAATAAGAATCTTGTAATTTAGGTGGTAATATCCTCATTTACCAGATGGAGAAAATGAGGCTGATGTTACAAAACAGGTAAGAGTCAAAGCCAGAATTTAATCTTAAATCTACCTGACTAAACTTCTTCTAATATCTACAGTCACCAAATTATTGACCTTCCAAACTAGGACACTTTTGACAATGAAATGGGATGATATTAATAAAGACTCCAGGACTATTGGCATAAACTGGCTGGATGGGACAAACCACGATGCGTGATCATGTAGACAGCCATTGATTTATCTTTTATTATTCCTTTTATAACTATAGGAGGGCAGGTCCTATTCAACACTTGATAGATGGTCCATAAATTATTTGTTGAAAAAACAATTTTTGCCTAGAATATCCTAAAAATCATAAAGTGAAGGTTTTTCTAGATGTAAAATAATAATCATGTTAAATAAGTATATTAAGTTGAAAAAAATCAAATAGATTTGTAATATATTTGATTTTATTTCATTTTATGCCTGGTAAACTTTAGATATTACTTCAAACTTAATATGATACCAGATTACAAAACAAAATAAAAAAAAAAGTTCGAATTTTCAGGTGTTCGCAAGTTTTAGAATATCATTGCCTGAAAAGTTTGCCATAGGATTTCTTGGTCTTTAGGGGGTTTAACTTTTATTTGGTCTGACACCAATACAGTACAAAACCAAGTGTAGATCTGTCAATTAGTTAGGGGAATTTAATCTGCCATGCAATCTGCACTAGACTGAGAGAGAAGAGTTTTGGAATACTTTTGATACTTAAATCATTGAAGAGCAAATCACTTGCATCCGTGTCTCACTATGAATTTAGTTTTAATTTGATACTTTCCTACTTTCAGACAGCACATAGCTGTTCTAATTCGCCATTGTATTCTACACAGTCAGTAATCAGTGCAGAGTTCAGGACAAAATCAGAGCTCTATCAATATTTATTAATAATATTAGATAGAGATCAGGACATTTAGGAAAGCTATGAATACAGTTCTAAGAATCACTATTAAGAGCCATCTTATAAAAATAGTAGTGGTTTGGGGAAAGAATTAAGATATTTTGTTGATAATAAAGAATGTTATTCTCACATTCTAGAGGAAGGAGACAGAAGTTATATATCCTTCTAGATGAAGCTTACAGTATATTATAAAATTTGATGCATTGTTTTAAAAATTGGATGTTCATAAAAGTTCCTTGAGACTTACAGTATCTAAAGCATGGTTCTCTCTTTTCATTCTATTTCTACCCCTTACTTAAAAGTTACTGAATGAGAAAACTTTACGTCCTTCACTCTGCTGATTACCATTTCTGGGAACATTGCCTTTGAATGCAGGACATGCAGAAGTGACATCTCACTGCTGGATGTGCTGATTCACTGGCACTAATTTGTCATTTTCAGAAGCGTTCACTCTCACAGATATTTCAGCATGGCAGATTCGTGGGTCGAAGGGTAAAAGCAGGTTACCTATGGATAGAAGCAGATAATGGGCATTTTATTACCCAGACATCTCTCATTTTAAAGCTGCTATTCTCAAGGATTAGACAGCTGACCTCCAGTCATGATTTTGATTCCATAAATTGAAATTGGTTGCAATACTATTCATTGCTCACATATGATTATGCATGAAGTTAATGCTATGTGATTTTCCAACTGAGGTGATTTCTTAACCTTTTCACTGCCTGACTCCTCTTATGTCCACTGTATTTAAGTTCCCACAGAAATCTACTAAATTCCATAAAATTCTGAGTAACAAAGAGCACATTTAAGAAACTGGTCCAAGTGATTTTGTTATCTTTTGAATCCACAATGCCCAATTTATAATAATTTTATTTTTACAGTTAGGGCACTTGGCTAGGTACTGAGCAGTACACATGGTCTCCACCTGGTAAAGAATAACTAATTATAATAATAAAGTTACAGCAGTTATTACAACAGAAAACCTTTCCATAGTGTGAATTTTATACTCTTTACTTTACTGAGTATTTGCATATATTAATTAGTTTGGGAAATGCACAGTGTTTAAGGTAAAACAAAACAAGTACACATAATTAAAACACAAGTAATTTTTCATTAAGTACATAAAACCATGTACAAAAATGACATGCAAATTTAGAAGGATAAACCACTCCTAGCTGCTAAAATCAAGAAAGATTTATTGGCTATCTTCTATATGCTGCCACTGTGGTACATATATCAGGGGCCTCCGAGAAGAACATGAGACTAACTTATTCCTCAAAGAAGTCCAGAAGGCAAAATTCATACAAAGCACATAATTAGAGAACTACATAAGACAATATATTATTTAAAATTTATTATATATGTGTATATATTCCTAAATATTTTATATATATATGTGTGTATGTGTGTGTGTTTATGTGTGTGTGTGTATGTGTGTGTGTATATATATCCTTATCCTGATCTTATGGAATAGTCAGATATGATCATTTTATGTAACAGCAAAAATTGAAACTAAAGGACATATCTTCATGATTTAAAGCACATTTCCATTTAAATAGGAGATTTAAAGCACATTTCCATTTAAATAGGAGACCCAAAGCAACTAGTAAATATAGTCAACTTTTAAGTGAATATTTACTCTGTATCATGCCCTAAACCCCAAATAGTGCTATGATATAGGCATATAAGGAGGAATCCAGGACTTAAAAAAAATTAAGCAATTTGTCCAAAGTAATGTATATCTTAGTAACAGAATTGATATTCATTCTGGGCTGAAAAATTTGAGAGGTGAACCTTATGACAGCTCTGCAATTTTCCACATGTTGATGTTGTCTGAATGTAAAATGGAGGCATAAAACAATAGTCTTGCATGCACCCAGTGAGTCATGACTTTTTGTTGTTAGTAACACAAAATGGAGAAAAGTCTATAGTTTCAAACAATAAAATGATTTCTAAAATTTTCTTTCACCCCTCCACCTCCATCATCTATTAAGTCCTTTCAGCTTAAATATCTCTTTCTTTCAGAAGCCTCATCTTACGTAACTATGACAGTTGTCACCATTCTGAACAAAGCACTTTAAATTTCTCTGTTCATGTGTTTGACATCTTTTAAAATATTGCAATTTTAAAAAATGAAAAGATTAGACATTTTGTGACATCTACACCTACCTCCACGTCTGGGATTTTTATTTATTAATCCCACAAAAAGGTGTGGAAAACAGCTCTGCACCATGGAGGCAAAATCCTTGTGTTCAGCTCCAGGTTCTTCTTTTAACCAGCTGTAATATATGACCCTTATTTGAATCTGATTTAATCTGCTTCATACAATGAAATATTTTTAAGTGTATAAAGTAATTGGGGGAATATGATCTGTAACTAGATATTTAATTATATGAACAAATTAATGTCAATTTGTAGGTGAGACGATGTCTGGTGGTTATTTTTGAGCATTTTTTTTTATTTTTTTATTTTTTTTAATTTATTTATTTTATTTATTATTATTATACTTTAAGTTGTAGGGTACATGTGCATAACGTGCAGGTTTGCATTGGGAGCATTGTTTTTTTACAGATATGCATAAAAATATTTACCAGTGAAATGATCGGATGTCTAGGTTTTGCTTCAAAGTAATCAAAAGTGCTAAGAGGATAGGGGAAGGCCTATGGATAAAATAATAATGTTTGGCCATGTGATGCTCAGCTTCATATTAGGTCACATTATTTATCCAGCTAAACAATAACGCTGATGAAATTATGAATTTAATGTGCTAGTTTTATATTTTCATTCTATCATATATTAGAATAAATATATAACCATTAAAACAAAAATGTAATATGAACATTGGCCGGGCGCGGTGGCTCAAGCCTGTAATCCCAGCACTTTGGGAGGCCGAGACGGGCGGATCACGAGGTCAGGAGATCGAGACCATCCTGGCTAACACGGTGAAACCCCGTCTCTACTAAAAAATAAAAATAAAAAATTAGCCGGGCGAGGTGGCGGGCGCCTGTAGTCCCAGCTACTCGGGAGGCTGAGGCAGGAGAATGGCGGGAACCCGGGAGGCGGAGCTTGCAGTGAGCTGAGATCCGGCCACTGCACTCCAGCCTGGGCGACAGAGCGAGACTCCGTCTCAAAAAAAAAAAAAATGTAATATGAACATGTACAATATGAACATTACAAATATTTCATTTTATTTTTATCTCTACTTTCATTTTGTTTGAAATATTGCATAATAAGGCATTCAAATACATATAATAAAAATATTCAGGGAAAAAAATCAAATACAAATGAGAAGACTGGCCTAAAGATTATTAGCCAGTGATGGGTAGTGGAATGCCTAAATAATAATTCATGTGAGTGAAATTTGGCAGCAGATTTTGCTCATTTGTGGACATATGAAAATTACTAGGATTTTGCAGGTTCATCAACAATGTGATTTAAGTTGCCATTCTGAAGATCCATCAACAATGTTATTTAATTCCCCATTCAGTGCAGCAAAATATAGTAAACCATAGTGGTGATAGGAATGTTATACAGGCTACTGAGTAGCAGAAAGAAAACAAATAATCCCTATGAATAATGTCTTCTTGTATGAAATGAGTACAATAACAATATTTACCTCATAGATTCATTGTGTTTACACTTTTACTAAATGAGACAGTTTGATGAAGGTAATTTGGTGCAGTTACTGATTTATAGTAAACATACGACACATGATAGTATACTACTACTACTATAATCAAGAAGTTTTGTGTTTTTGTATGCTTTTATATGTGGCCTTTACATGACAAACTTAGTAATTAATCTTACACAGATGATAAAGTCTGAGAAAAATTATATAAAATGTTATGGCAGGGGAATTTGGTTTATAATTCATTAATTTACAGTGAGAAAAATTATGCCATACTAATTAAGCAATTTATGTTGCTACGATTTGGCTCTGTATCTCCATCCAAATCTCATGTCAAATTGTCATCCCCGTGTGTTGAAGGAGGGGCTTGACTGGAAGTGATGGAATCACGAGGGTGGATTTCCCTTTGCTGTTCTCGCGATAGGATTCTCTAGAGATCTGGTTATTTCAAAGAGTGTAGCACTTTCCCCTTCATTCTCTCTCTGTCTCCTGCTCTGCCTTGGTAAGACGTGCCTCATTCCCCTTCGTCTTCTACCATAATCGTAAGTTTCTTGAAGCCTCCCAGCCATGTTTCCTGTACAGCCTGTGGAATGGTGAGTGAATTAAACCTCTTTCCTTCATAAATTACCCAGTCGTAGGTAGTTCTTTATAGCAGTGTGAGAACAGACTAATATACATGTTTCCATGGTCTGTGAATTATACTTAAAAGCAAATTTGTTAACATAACATTAAATGATAAGCTATATTTGGGCAGGAATTGATTGTCCTCATATCCCCTAAAAGTTGCTCAGTGACTATGTTCAAAGCATGTTTTCTGGAAAAAAGAAAGAATAGAATGGGCGTTTCATGTAACTCAGATAAACTATCATATTCAATGTGTCAGATCAATACTAACTTCAAAAGAAATACCAGTTTATTATCCAGAAAAACAATTTAAATCACATGTAATACAGTATATTATTAAAATATCCTCATCATTTTTTTTTTTTTTTTGGTGATGCTAAAGGAATGCTCTCTTTCTCAAGAAGTATTTCCCATTGAAAATACTTACTCAAACTTCTAATCTTCATGTTTTCTCCATTATTCTCCTACTTTTTAATTCTTGTCCCATTTTCTACTTTTTAAGCTATAATTTTCTTGTAAAAGCTTCTCTTTACTACTTAGAATAGGGGAGAATTCTAAAATGTTTATTTCTTGCCTCTTACAAATAACTGCTGTCTTTGCAAATCAAAGAACAATACATTTTTTTCTACAAAAAAGTCCTTTAATCACATTCAAGCAGCTGCTACTCCCCTGCTACTACTCCTTCTCTTTTTTCTCTCTTCCTTCAGAATGAAGTTTGGTTCTCCCCAATGTAAAAAGGAAAAGTACAAACTTCAAACTTGGTGGTTTCTATCCTGGTGTAATCCAGCCAAAGCAAATGTTGGGGATTTAAATTTTGAGAGTAGTAAATCTATCTGAAGCTCAGTTTAATACCTCCGAAATTCACCAGAGCTGATTTTTCTGCATGGATAAAAAAGAATGAAATGAGTTCCTTTTCGTTATGGCTATCTTAGTCAGTTTTGGATTGCTCTAAAAGAATACCTTATGCTGGGTAATTTGTAAAGAACAAAGGTTTCGTTGGCTCATGACTTTGATAGTTAGAAAGGTCAAGTTTGACCACATACATTTGGTGAGGGCCTCTGACTGCTTTTACTAATAGAGTAATGTGAAGGGAGGCCAGAAGATACAGAGATCACATGGAAAGAAAGAAAGCATATGAGACAGAGAAAGAGAGAGAGACAGAGAGAAGGTAGATCGAGGCTCTATTCGCTCTCATGGGAACTTATAGAGTGAGAACTCAATCCCTTCTGAGGATGGGCATTAATCTATTCTATGAGGGACCCATCCCTATGACCTGAATGCCTCGTCTCCTCCAGCAACAGGAATCAAATCTCAACATGCAGTTCGGAGGGGACAAACATTCTAACCATAGCTATGGCTGAAGTTGGCTTCTAATTATCCTTCTTATTATAGCTGAAGAAAGCAAAGACTTAATTCCCAGGAAGTCCTGGTTTGTGACTCAATTATTCTTACATTATCTAGAAGTTTTCTGAAGCATCATGATATTAGCATCTCATTAGCTAAAATTATTCTTTTGTGAACAATGTTTTCTTTCAATAAAAACAAATAATTAAATAAATCAGACGATGCAGTTCCTAGCTCAGATTGGTTCTGAGCTTATCTTCTGTTTGATTTTGTTATAGAACTTAGTCTTCTCCATTCAAATCTTTATTTTTGATATCTGATTATATTAGAGTGGGGTTCTGCATTAATTCCGAGTCGATGAGTATTTGGACATTTCAAGTCCATGTTTCAGTCTGACTTTATTCTTTGGCAGTCTCCACAAGGGCATCTTTCTTTTTTCCCTTTTTAATTGCTTTTGGTAATGCTTGAAATGTAGATGTCCCCTCTACTATGGTAAATTATAAGCCTCATTTAAAAAATTACTGTTTACCTAACTCACTTACTTGACTGGATCATGTAGACTTTTTGTTGGTGTTATCATTTTGATTTTCATTTTCAAAACACTGCCCTTGTCCTAATAGCTAACCTGCTACAAAGTCCATGAAGTATGAATCATGTAGAACTACAATTTTTACCTTGAAATGCAATTCTGAATGTCATCTAGATATTCCAGCTACTTTTCACATGAACCACACTCTTTTGGGATGGTCAAGCTATCCAATAAAGAAACAGAGGTTTCTTGGGAACTTGAGTAAATAATATATATTCTAATGCCAGAAGAAGAGCATGTCACATATTCTTCCACATATTTCCAACTCTGACATCTGCTCCTTTAAGCATTTCTGTAGCATTTTCCAAGCAGACACAAAATCCTCCCTTTTCATCCATGGAAGTTTTATTAGTTCATTTTCACACTACTATAAAGAAATACCCAAGACTGGGCAAATTCTAAAGGAAAGAGGTTTAATTGATTCGTAGTTCCAAATGACTGGGGAGGCCTCAGGAAACTTACAATCATGGCAGAAAGCAAATGAGAAACAAAGGTATGCCTTACATGATGGCAGGTAAGAGAGAAAACAAGCATGGGAAATGTCAGACACATAAAAATATCAGATCTCATGAGAACTCACTATCACAAGAACAGCATGGGGGAAACTGCCTCCATGATCCAATCACCTTCCACTTGGTCCCTCCCTTGACACATGGGGATTGTGGGGATGATAATTCAATATGAGATTTGGGTGGGGACACAGAGCCAAACCATATCAGAAGTGTTCTTCATTATTATTATTATTATTATTATTATTATTATTATTTATTTGGTCTTGGAACAAGCTATCTTTACCTATTATTGTAAAGGCTACATAATTAATGATTGCCCAGTGATAATTTACTTTCTAATGGTTTTAGAATCATTCAGGTAAGATGAATAAAGTGACTTGAACTAGTCTTAACTTTTCTTTTTAATAAAATCAGGGAAATGTGCAGTGGTTCATGCCATATGATTTCAAAAATCCCTCTTTTAAATTACTCAAGAAAAATCAATATAAAAGACAGGAGCAGGAAGGGGTAAAACGACTGAAAGAAGATAAAGCTACTGAGTGAATTCCACATTTATTAAAGTTCTTTAGTAAGGGCAATTATCTCTTGCATGGAGAATTAAACTCAAATACAAAATAAATATTTTATATTTTTAGGTCAGAGTTTGGGGCTTCCAAAGCCAATATAAATAAGCATAGGAATCCTGAAAAGCCACCCTGGGCAACGTGGTGAAATCCCGTCTCTACAAAAAATACAAAAATTAGTTGTGCATGGTGGTGCATGCTTGTAGTCTTAGCTACCAGGGAGGCTGAGGTGGGAGGATCACCTGAGCATGGGAGGTGGAGTTTGCAGTGAGCTGAGATGGTACCAGTGTGCTCCAGCCTGAGTGACATCAATACCCTGTCTTAAAAAAAAAAAAAAAAGAAGAAAAAAGAAAGAAAGAAATCTTGAAAAGGGAAGGAGACACAAGGGAAGCTCCCAAACCTGCCAACAAACATCTGCAAATTCCTGGTTGATTACTGGATGTTATAAATGTGGAGTAAGACTCACAGTTTGAAAGTAACAATGGGAAAGATGACAAACTGAACACAAATTTGAACAATGGAGCAGCACTTGAGAATATGAGTCTGGGGTTCAGATTATGCCAAAGTAAACAGTCTTGCTAAATGGTCAGCCTATCCATTGAAACTCCAGAAGAATAACATTTAAAAATTAAGAACCCTAATGCTTAAGAATAATAGTTATACCTTAGTGTTAAGGGAAAATAACAAGACATAGGTCCCAAAGACACCTAAAACCAAGCTTCCCATAATATCAAAGTGGCCAAAAATAATTTAGCTGCCAGTAGAATACAATTCAGTCTCAAAAACACTACATAATCAAATCTCTTTCTCTGTCTTTCGTATATGAAAAAACATGTGAGGATGGTCAAAAATATGACCGATAGTCAAGAGAAAAAGTCAATAGAAAAAAATCTAGAGCAAACATGTTGTATTTAGCAGAAAAAATAATTAAAATACCCATTGTAGATATGTTAAAACATATATGGAAAATAACTGATATAAGTAGTGAAGAGAAAAGAAAAAATCTGAATATATCAGAAAATGTTAAAAACTTCATTTACTGCTTTAAAATATAATTTAAAAATATTAAACTTTACTAATTATCAGGAAAATAAAAATTAAAACTACTATGAGATACCATCTTACTCCTGCAAGAATGGTCATACTTAAAAAGTCAAAAAGCAATAGAGGTTGGTGTGAATGTGGTGAAAAGGGAACACTTTTACACTGCTGGTGGGAATGTAAGCTAGTACAACTGTTATGGAAAACAATATGGGCATCCCTTAAAAAACTGGAAGTAGAACTACCATTTAAGCCAGTAATTACTTAGCATCTACCCACAGGAAAATAAGCATTATATGATAAAGACACATGCACATTCATGTTTATAGCGGCACAATTCACAACTGCAAATATATAGAACCAACCTAAGTGCACACCAACCAATGCGTGGGTAAAGGAAAAGCGGTATATATACATCATGGACTACTATTCTGCCATAACAAGGAACAAAATATTTTTTTGCAGCAACTTAGATGTAGCTAGAGGCCATTATTCAAAGTAAAGTAACTCAGGAATGGAAAACCAAATATTGTGGGTTCTCACTTATAAGTGACAGATAAGCTATGAAGATGCAAAGGCATAAGAATGATATAAAGAACTTTGGGGACTCAGGAGGGAAGGCTGAAAGGGGGACGAGAGATAAAAGACTACATATTGGATACAGTGTACATTCCTTGGGTGTTGAGCGCACTAAAATCTCAGAAATCACCACTAAAGAACTTATCCATGTAACCAAAAACCACCATGCCCCCAATACTATTGAAATACAAATACAAATTATTTTTAAAAAGAAAATTAGAATGTGTTAAGTGGTTCATAAAATATGTCTACATGATATAGCATGAAGTTTAGAAGAAAGTATAAAAATTATGGTCTTTTAAGTTTCTCATATGTGTTGGCATAAAAAGAATTGATGGCTGACTGTAATAAATGAAGGATGAATATTCATGATGGACTGTAATGACTACTAGAGCAATCATTAAATGAGTAAAAAGACCAGTTAAAAATTGAATAAAGGTGATATAATAAAACTAGTAAAATAGCTAATCGATCCAAATGGACAACACACAGAAGGACCAAACAAACAAACACACAAACACCCAAGAAAGGAGACAAGTAGAAAACAAAGAGCAAGGTGGTAGGTGTTAACTCATTCACATCAAATAATCACATTAAATGCAAATGAAAGAAACATTGCAATAAAAAAAGCAGAGATTGTACAAGTGAACTGAAAGAAATAACTAAGCATATAACCTCTAGTGTGAATAAAATAGATCAAAGTAAACTTTAAGAGAACAGACATTACCAGAGGTAAAAGAGAATCATTTCACAATGATAGAAAGATTATAAATTTATCAAAAAGATAAAATAATCCTAAATATGTCTGTACAAAATAACAGAGCTTCAAAAGTACATAAAGCAAAATCTGAGAGGACTAAAGGCATAAATAGACAAATCTATAATTATGGTTGAAAATATTAGCATTTTTCTTTCAGTAATTGATGGGAAAAAAACTAAAAATATAGAAAATTGAAACAATGCTCTCAAGCAACTTGTCACAATTAGCACAATTAATATTTATAGAACTCTCCACCCAAAACATCACAATATTCATTCTCCTGGATACTATGCCATAATCAAATGTATGTGTACGTGTGTTTGTATATAAATATAAACACACATGTTATATATACTATAGTATAAATTATATATTGTACATGTTTATATAATATATCAAAAACGTTTCTAAAAATAGAATAAGAAAAAATATAGAGAGATATCAATCTATATCTATATATGCAGAGAGAATTTTCTCTGACCACATGGAATCAAATTGGAAAATTTTACCTAAATTACCTAGAAAACCTTAAATATCTGAAAAGCAAACAACTGTATTTCTGGATAACACATACAAAAGATCAGTCTCAAAAACAAGAACAACTGTTTAACATTTTTAAACACATGAAAATGAAAACTCAACATTTTAAGATTTGGAAATGGTATAAAGGGTTTTCTTCTTTAAGAAAACAAGAAAATATTTTTTTCTTTAGAAATGTATTTAAATACTTTTATTGGAAAAGTTTTAAAATAAATTATGTGATCATTCACTTTGGAAAATTAAAAATAAGCGAAAGGTAAATTAAATGCAAAGTTGAGTAAAAATGATAAAGATATACATACAAATTAACAAACTATGAAACAGAAAATAATAAAGATAATCAATTAGCCAGACACCAATTCTTTTTTTTTAGTTATCTATTTTTATTTTTTTTATTATACTTTATGTTCTAGGGTACATGTGCACAATGTGCAGGTTTGTTACATATGTATAAATGTGCCATGTTGGTGTGCTGCACCCATTAAATCGTCATTTACATTAGGTATATCTCCTAATGCTATGCCTACCCCCGCCCCCCTCCCCACAATAGGCCCTGATGCGTGATGTTCCCCTACCTGTTTCCAAGTGATCTTATTGTTCAATTCCCACCTATGAGTGACAACATGCAGTGTTTGGTTTTCTGTTCTTGCGATAGTTTGCTGAGAATGACGGTTTCTAGCTACATCTATATCCCTACAAAGGACACGAACTCATCCTTTTTTATGGCTGCATAGTATTCCATGGTGTATATGTGCCACATTTTCTTAATCCATTCTGTCATTGATGGACATTTGGGTTGGTTTCAAGTCTTTGCTATTGTGAATAGTGCTGCAATAAACATACATGTGCATGTGTCTTTATAGCAGCATGATTTATAATCCTTTGGGTATATATCCAGTAATGGGATGGCTGGGTCAAAAGGTATTTCTAGTCCTAGATTAGATCCTTGAGGAATCGCCACACTGTCTTCCACAATGGTTGAACTAGTTTACAGTCCCACCAACAGTGTAAAAGTGTTCCTATTTCTCCACATCCTCTCCAGCACCTGTTGTTTCCTGATTTTTTTAATGATTGTCATTCTAACTGGTGTGAGATGGCATCTAATTGTGGTTTTGATTTGCATTTCTCTGATGGAGATTGATGATGAGCATTTTTTCATGTGTCTGTTGGCTGTATGAATGTCTTCTTTTGAGAAATGTCTGTTCATATCCTTTGCCCACTTTTTGACGTTGTTTGTTTTTTTCTTATAAATTTGATTGAGTTCTTTGTAGGTTCTGGATATTAGCCCTTTGTCAGATGAGTAGATTGCAAAAGTATTCTCCCATTCTGTAGGTTGCCTGTTCACTCTGATGGTAGTTTCTTTTGCTATGCAGAAGTTCTTTAGCTTAACTAGATCCCACATGTCAATTTTGGCTTTTGTTGCCATTGCTTTTGGTGTTTTAGACATGAAGTCCTTGCCCATGCCTATGTCCTGATTCGTATTACCTAGGTTTTCTTCTTGGGTTTTTTATGGTATTAGGTCTAACACTTAAATCTCTAATCCATCTTGAATTCATTTTCGTATGGGAGTAAGGAAAGGATCCAGTTTCAGCTTTCTACTTATGGCTAGTCAATTTTCCCAGCACCATTTATTAAATAGGGAATCCTTTCCCCATTTCTTGTTTTTCTCAGGTTTGTCAAAGATCAGATGGCTGTAGATGTGTATTATTATTTCTGAGGGCTCTATTCTGTTCCATTGGTCTATATCTCTGTTTTGGTACTAGTACCATGCTATTTTGTTTACTGTGGCCTTGTAGTATAGTTTGAAGCCAGGTAGCGTGATGTCTCCAGCTTTGTTCTTTTGGCTTAGGATTGTCTTGGCAATGCAGGGTGTTTTTTTTTTTTTGGTTCCATATGAACTTTAAAGCAGTTTTTTCCAGTTCTGCGAGGAAAGTCATTCATAGCTTAATGGGGATGGCATTGAATCTATAAATTACCTTGGGCAGTATGGCCATTTTCACAATGTTAATTCTTCCTATCCATGGGCATGGTATGTTCTTCCATTTGTTTGTGTCCTCTTTTATGTCACTGAGCAGTGGTTTGTAGTTTTCCTTGAAGAAGTCTTTTACATGTAAGTTGGATTCCTAGGAATTTTATTCTCTTTGAAGCTATTGTGAATGGGAATTCATTCATGATTTGGCTCTCTTGTTTGTCTGTTAAGAATGCTTGTGATTTTTGCACATTGATTTTGTATCCTGAGACATTGCTGAAGTTGCTTATCAGCTTAAGGAGATTTTGGGCTGAGATAATGGGGTTTTCTAAATATACAATCATGTCATCGGCAAACAGGGACAATTTGACTTCTTCTTTTCCTAACTGAATACCCTTTATTTCTTTCTCTTGCCTAATTGTCCTAGCCAGAACCTCCAACACTATGTTGAATACAAGTGGTGAGAGGGGGCATCCCTGTCTTGTGCCAGTTTTCAGAGGGAATGCTTCCAGTTTTTGCCCATTCAGTATGATATTGCCTGTGGGTGTGTCATAACTAGCTCTTATTATTTTGAGATACGTTCCATCAATACCGAATTTATTGAGCATTTTTAGCATGAAGGGCTGTTAAATTTTGTCAAAGGCCTTTTCTGCATCTATTGATATAATCATGTGGTTTTTGTCTTTGGTTCTGTTTATATGCTGGATTACGTTTATTGATTTGCATATGGTGAACCAGCCTTGCATCCCAGGGAGGAAACCCACTTGATCGTGGTGGGTAAGCTTTTTGATGTGCTGCTGGATTCGGTTTGCCAGTATTTTATTGAGGATTTTTGCATCGATGTTCATCAGGGATATTGTTCTAAAATTATCTTTTTTTGTTGTGTCTCTGCCAGGCTTTGGTGTCAGGATGATATTGGCCTCATTAAATGAGTTAGGGAGGATTCCCTCTTTTTCTATTGATTGGAATCGTTTCAGAAGGAATAGTACCAGCTGCTCCTTGTACCTCCGGTAGAATTCAGCTGTGAATCTGTCTGGTCCTGGACTTTTTTTGGTTGGTAGGCTATTAAATATTATCTCAGTTTCAGAGCCTGTTATTGGTCTATTCAGGGATTCAATTTCTTCCTGGTTTAGTCTTGGAAGAGTGTAAGTGTCCAGGAAATTATCCATTTCTTCTAGGTTTTCTAGTTTGTTTGTGTAGAGGTGTTTATAGTATTCTCTGATGGTAGTTTGTATTTCTGTGGGTTCAGTGGTGATATATGCCCTTTATCATTTTTTTTATTGCATCTATTTGATTCTTCTCTCTTTTCTTCTTTATTAGTCTTGCTAGTGGTCTATCAATTTTGTTTATCTTTTCAAAAAACAAGCTCCTTGATTCATTGATTTTTTGGAGGGTATTTTGTGTCTCTGTCTCCTTCAGTTCTGCTCTGATCTTAGTTATTTCTTGCCTTCTGCTAGCTTTTGAATGTGTTTGCTCTTGCTTCTCTAGTTCTTTTAATGGTGATGTTAGGGTGTCAATTTTAGATCTTTCCAGCTTTCTCTTGTGGGCATTTAGTGCTATAAATTTCCCTCTACACATTGCTTTAAATGTGTCCCAGAAATTCTGGTATGTTGTATCATTGTTCTCATTGGTTTCAAAGAACATCTTTATTTCTACCTTCATTTCTTTATGTACTCAGTAGTCATTCCGAAGCAGGTTGTTCAGTTTTCATGTAGTTGAGCAGTATTGATTGAGTTTCTTAGTCCTGAGTTCTAGTTTGATTGCACTGTGGTCTAAGAGACAGTTTGTTATAATTTCTGTTCTTTTACATTTGCTGAGGAGTGCTTTATTTCCAACTGCGTGTTCAATTTTGGAATAAGTGCGATGTGGTGCTGAGAAGAATATATATTCTGTTGATTTGGGGTGGAGAGTTCTGTAGATGTCTATTAGGTCTGCTTGGTGCAGAGTTGAGCTCAATTCCTGGATATCCTTGTTCACTTTCTGTCTCGTTGCTCTGTCTAATGTTGACAGTGGGGTGATAAAATCTCCTATTATTATTGTATGGGAGTCTAAGTCTCTTTGTAAGTCTCTATGGACTTGTTTTATGAATCTGGGTGCTCTTGTATTGGGTGCATATATATTTAGGATAGTTAGCTCTTCCTAATGAATTGATCTCTTTACCATTATGCAATGGCCGTCTTTGTCTTTTTTGATCTTTGATGGTTTAAAATCTATTTTATCAGAGACCAGGATTGCAAATCCTGCTTTTTTGTTGTTCTTCATTGGCTTGATAGATCTCCCTCTATCCCTTTATTTTGAGCCTATGTGTGTTTCTGCATGTGAGATTGGTCTCCTGAATACAGCAAACTGATGGGTCTTGACTCTTTATCCAATTTTCCAGCCTGTGTCTTTTAATTGGACCATTTAGTCCATTTACATTTAAGGTTAATATTGTTATGTGTGAACTTGATCCTGTCATCGTGATATTAGCTGGTTATTTTGCTCATTAGTTGATGCAATTTCTTCCTAGCATCGATGGACTTTCCATTTTGGCATGTTTTTGCAATGGCTGGTACCAGTTGTTCCTTTCCATGTTTAGTGCTTCCTTCAGGATCTCTTGTAGGGCAGACCTGGTGGTGACAAAATCTCTAAGCATTTGCTTGTCTGTAAAGGATTTTATTTCTCCTTTACTTATGAAACTTAGTTTGGCTGGATATGAAATTCTGGGTTGAAAATTCTTTTCTTTAAGAATGTTGAATATTGGCCCCCACTCTCTTCTGGCTTGGAGAGTTTCTGCCAAGAGCTCTGCTGTTAGTCTGATGGGCTTCCCTTTGTGGGTAACCCAACCTTTCTCTCTGGCTGCCCTTAACATTTTTTCTTTCATTTCAACTTTGTTGAATCTGACAATTATGTGTCTTGGAGTTGTTCTTCTCGAGGAGTATCTTTGTGGCATTCTCTGTATTTCCTGAATTTGAATGTTGGCCTACCTTTCTAGGTTGGGTAAGTTCTCCTGGATGATATCCTGCAGAGTGTTTTCCAACTTGGTTCCATTTTCCCCCTCACTTTCAGGCACCCCAATCAGACGTAGATTTGTTCTTTTCACATAATCCATTTCTTGGAGGCTTTATTCATTTCTTTTTACTCTTTTTTCTCTACACTTCTCTTCTTACTTCATTTCATACATTTGATCTTCAATCACGGATACTCTGTCTTCCAGTTGATCAAGTTGGTTACCGAAGCTTGTGCATTTGTCACATAGTTCTTGTGTCATGGTTTTCATCTCTATCAGTTCTTTTAAAGTCTTCTCTGCATTGATTATTCTAGTTATCCATTCATCCAGTCTTTTTTCAATGTTTTTAATTTCTTTGCAGTGGTTACATAGTTCCTCCTTTAGTTCTGAGAAGTTTGATAGACTGAAGCCTTCTTTTCTCATCTCGTCAAAGTCATTCTCTGTACAGCTTTTTCCATTGCTGGCGATGAGCTGCGTTCCTTTGGAGGGGGGAGATGTGCTCTGATTTTTTGAATTTCCAGCTTTTCTGCCCTGCTTTTTCCCCATCTTTGTGGTTTTATCTGCCTTTGGTCTTTGATGCTGGTGACGTACTGATTGGGTTTTGGTGTGGGTGTCTTTTTGTTTGTTAGTTTTCCTTCTAACAGTCAGGACCCTGAGCTGTAGGTCTGTTGGAGATTGCTTGAGGTCCACTCCAGACCCTGTTTGCCTGGGTATCAGCAGTGGAGGCTGCAGAAGATAGAATATTGCTGAACAGCGAGTGTTGCTGTTTGATTCTTGCTCTGGATGCTTCATCTCAGGGATGTACCCAGCTGTGTGAGGTGTGAGGTCTCCACCTAGTGGGGGATGTCTCCCAGTTAGGCTACTCAGGGATCAGGGACCCACTTGCGCAGGCAGTCTGTCCATTCTCAGATCTCAACCTCCGTGCTGGGAGAGCCACTGCTGTCTTTAAAGCTGTCAGACAGGGACTTTTACATCTGCAGACGTTTCTGCTGCTTTTTGTTTAACTATGCCCTGTCCCCAGAGGTGGAGTCTACAGAGGCAGGCAGGCCTCCTTGATCTGTGTTGGGCTTCACCCAATTCGAGCTTCCAGAGGTCTTTGCTTACCTACTTAAGCCTCAGTAATGCTGGGTGCCCCTCCCCCAGCCTTGCTACCTTGCAGTTAGATCTCAGACCGCTGTGCTAGCAATGAGGGAGGCTCCATGGGCATGGGAACCTCCGGGTCAGGTGTGGGATATAATCTCCTGTTGTGCCCTTCCCTAAGATCCTTGGTAAAGTGCAGTATTAGGGTGGGAGTTACCCAATTTTCCAGGTGTTATGTGTCTCAGTTTCCCTTGTTTAGGAAAAGGAATTCCCTTCCCTCTTGTGCTTCCCAGGTGAGGTGATGCCTTGCCCTGCTTCAGTTCTCGCTATTCAGGCTGCACCTGTGGACCAGCATCAACTGTCCAACACATCCCAGTGAGATGAACTTGGTACCTCAGTTGAAAATGCAGAAATCACCCATCTTCTGTGTCACTCATGCTGGGAGCTGGAGGCTGGAGCGGTTCCTATTTGACCATCTTGGACAACTGGATTTTATCCCAGAAATATAAATTGTGTTTACCATGTGAAAAATTAATCATTAAAAATCAATAATTAAAATATTACCTGAAAAAAATAGTCATCTCCATATATGTCAAAAGAGCATCTGAAAGAATTCAACACACATTTATAAAAATAATAAAAATTCTTAGCAAATTAGGAACAGGAGGCAATTTTCCTCCTCTCCTAAAGTGTGTGTGTGAAAGTCCTATACAGAACATTATACTGAGATCAAGAAGTCATGAATATTTGATCTTATCACTTATGCTTGACATAGTACTGGAAGTCTGGTCCAAATCTAAAGAGCAAGGAAAAAAAAAAAAGCATAAAAACTGGAAATGGGTTAAACTCTTTCCTATGTTAATAAATCTACAAAACACAACTACTACTGAAATTGATCAAATTGATTTAGGAAGGTCACAGGGTCATGATTGACATAGAAATACTAACTGAATTTCATATTAGCAACATACAATTAGAAAATGGATTTAAAATGTTATTTATAATGGCATCAAAAACATACAGTACTTAAGAATTGATTTAGCAAATTATGTGCAGTACATCCACATTGAGAATCTATTAGATTACAGAAAGAATAAGTCAATAAGTAAATAATATTAACTAAGTCCTAAATAAATTGAGAGATATATAGTGTTAATGTATTGAAAGATTTAATACTGTCAAGATATAAATTTCCCCCCAATTGATATATACATTCAGAGTAATCTGGATTAAAATTTCAGCAGGCTTCTATATTTTCAAAATTTGATTAGCTAAATTTATTATTTGTATAGGTTTATATAAAATATCAAACTTCCTGAAACAGCTAAAACATTCTATAAAAGAAACATATTTAAGAACATACCCAATCTGGTTTTATGATTTAATATAAAGCTAAAATAATCAAAACAGTGTACATTTGGCATAAGGATGGAAAAATAGGCCGTTAAAAAAGGATAGGGCCTAGAAATAAACCTTAACATATATAATCAATTGATTTTTGAAAAAGCACCAAGGTATCTCAATGTGTGCGAGAAAACTTTTTCATGAAAAGATGCTAAAATCACTGTATAATGTCTGGGAAAAGATAAACCCAGACCCCTACCTCATGCCACATGCAAAAGGTAGCTTGAGATGGATCACGGACCTAAACTTAAAAGGTACAAATATAATTTATTTTACATAGAAAAATATCTGTGCTACCTCTTGTAAGAAAATGTATATTATACCAGACATAAAAAATAACAAAAAAGAAACAAAGTAATTAATGAATTAGACTTAAACTAAATTAAAATTTTCTGCTCATTAAAAGACCCTTAAGAAAATGAAATATCAAGCTACAGACTGTAAAAAAATACCCTAGTACATATATCTTGCAAACGTTTGTGTCCAAAATAGACTAATTTTTTAAGTCCAACAAGTCTATAATAAAAGTCAAGATCTTCATATTAAAATGAGCAACAGCTACTTCACAAAATAAAAATATATTAATAACCAGTAAACACAGAAAAGGATGTTCTCATAGTATTTGTCATCAGGTAAATACTAATTAAAATGACATTGATATATTATTATACAACCACTAAAATTGTTAAAATGTAAGAGACTGACAAAAATGAGTTTTGGCAAGGATAAGGAACTCTGGATCTCTCATACATGGTGTGAAGTGATGTAAAATGTTTAGTAGTAATTAAATCACTCAACATATCTTTATAAAAATAAATGTACAATTGCACTCTTTGTAAGTGACCCAGCAGTTGCATTCTCAGGTATTTTCCCCAAGAAGGGAAACATAGGTCTCCCAAAAAATATATATGAGAATATTCATAACAGTTTTATTCTCATTAATTAGAAACTTGAAATGGTATATTCATATATGATGCAATGCCCTTGGCTATCAGAAGAAATGAACTGATATATACAACAGAATGTATGAGAAAGAAAGTAGAATACTTACCACATGATTGCATTTATATAAGGTTCTGGAAAAGGCAAAACTTAGTTGTAGAAATTAGAACTCTGGATATTTCTGTAGGAGTTGGTCATTGGGTTTGATGACAATATCTGAGATAATTAAAATTTTTAATATCTTGATACGGGTAGTGGTTACAAGGGGATGTACATTTGTCAAAAGTAATTAGGATGTGCTTTTACAATCTGTGCATTTTTGTGAATCATATTGCAATTAAAATATCATTAGGATTTTAAGTTTCACAGTTCTTTATCCACATCTCAAAGGGGAGCCATAGAATACTATTGCATGGTGCAAAGAATAAGATGTCCCTCGACCCCTCAGAGCAGCTAATGAAAGCAAGAAAGAAAGAAAGTGAGAGAGAGAGAGGCAGAGACAAAGAGAGAGAGGAAGGAAGGAAGGAAGGAAGGAAGGAAGGAAGGAAGGAAGGAAGGAAGGAAGGAAGGAAGGAAGGAAGGAAGGAAGGAAGGAAATAGATAATATAAATAGTCTGTATTTCCAGATTTTCTAAGTCAAAATTATTTCAGCTCTAAGCAGCTCTATAATTTTTCTCATGATAATTAACTTAGCCTTCTTTGAGTCTCCATTTCGAAATTCTGTCCTTCAGCACAACAAAAGCCCATGCCTATACTTTATACTTTTGTTCAAGCAGCCAGTAACTATTTCTCCATGAAACATTGGGCCAGAAGAATGGCATGGATACTCCATTCAAACACATATATAACAGAATCAAAATTGTGCTTGCAAAATATTTTGTCAGAATAAAAGAGAGCTAATGCACTTAATGGTCAATATAGAATTGTCTCAGAGCATTCATAAAAAAGTTTTGCCAATAGCACTGAACAGATTCCAAGTCAACAGCCAAAGCTTTCTCAAGGGTTTTGACAAATTTTGGATGGGCACCACCAATATTTTTCTGTCTGACTTTCATTTTCCCACATGCCATGACTGACACGACACACCCCTTTGGGGCTGACACTTTTATTTTGATTTTTTTTTTGTCATTATTTGAGTGTTCATTTTGCATGTTTACCCCAGGTCTATAATTGGTCTATACAGCACTTTTGGGAAAAGGAGGAAAAACTGTCTGTCTGGTGGATAGCAGACCTACAAGGGCATGGTTTGGTGATCAGTGATATTGCAATGAGTAGAAATGTCATTCCCTCTCTTTGGTAGATGCAGAACTGCATTGCAAACCTTGACATACGAATTATGGACTAAATTTTGTCCCACATTTACCTTTCCCGAGGCCCTTTGGACAGTGCACAAAAGACATTAATGTCAACTCTGCCTTTATTTTTCAGCAACACGTCTTTTACCATTTCAGTATTTAAACTTAAGTTGGTTATCTGTATTTCTTCAAAGTAATGGCTACACTGCTGATTAAAAACATATATGTGCGTATGTCCTTTCTGCTAATTAATTTCCTTAGGACTAAATGAAATTCATGTCCATGTTTCAAATATATCTTTCCCTTTACTACTTTCCCTTTATTGACTTAGAACAGTTGTTAGTACCTTAAGAGTGGGAGATCCAAGCTTCTCCCTTTCTCTGTAAAGATTTAGTAAGACTTTCATATCAGAAAATCTCTGCGTTAATTTTCTCTAAGATAACACTGTCTAACCTAACAGAACACATTTTGATTCTAAATAGCATTGGAAATATTACGATTTAATTAGATCTAACTTTACTGCTTTGCACTTAAATAATTTTTCTATGCAAAAGTTTTATTCTTTTTCTTTTGCCTAAAAATACTGTGAACTTTCTCTTTGTCAGAGCTCAATGTTGCCTAAGCATACCTACCTTTATTTTTTTAATAATATGAATTGGAAGAAGCTTTGTGCCTTAAAGCCAGAGGTGGAGGGCTTGGAGGGGCCCAGACTGCTGGTGTGGATCCCTACCAATCAGGCTTGCTGGCTCTTTAGTGGTGGGGCAAAGGATGTCCCTCTGCAGGATTTTTTTGCTTGTTTTGGTCTACACCTGGTGGTGCTTCCAGATCACAAGCGTCTTTCGTACCCACATTAGGATATTTGGGAGACAAAAAGAAAACCCGGAGAATTTGGGGCTGTGAATTCATCTTTTTCTTTACTCTGTTCAGAGTTCAAAGTCCATTTACGATTGTCTGTTGAATAATTACTGGAACACTTAACTGTATTTATAGGGGAGGGACCAGGAAAAGGGAGTCTATGCCATATTTTAAAAAGCAGCAATTTAAATAAGATTCAGATGACAATATACTGTCAAGCAACACCAAGGACTCTAGTGTCTTTCAATGTGGCCATTTCTCATATTTTAACAGTGACTTATTTGTTAACAGTTATTCCTTCTGAATCTTTGTTCATTAAAATATTGAAAACCTTTCAATCTAATTACATAAAATTTTGCTAGCATATTTTTATCCTTTTTTGCTATGGTTGTCCATATTTACACTAATGTTTATGAAGGAATATTTTATTATTCATTTATGTGCTTCATAATTAAATGTCTTCTAATTTAAGCCCTAGTTGTTATAATACATTCATTCAGCTCAGTGATTGCCTCTGCAATGAGTAAATACATAGAAGACCATTTGGCTTCGCTTATTAATATATTGGATAGGCTGCCTTTTGACATCCTGATAGAGATATTATTTTTCTTTTGTTCTAAAAATGAATCACTTGGTCTCCTACAGCACAAAAGTTTACATTGACCACAGCTGACCTAGGCAGCAAAAAGTGAAACTATTTGTTTTGTAAATTTGACCAAGTAGGTGGACAAGTGTCACTGACAGTACAAATGGCCTCACTAATACTGAGGCAAATGAGATTCGCCTCTAAGCTTTGCCAAAGTTTTAAAGTCAACTTTTAAACAATGAGTTTTCTAATCATAAAATATTTTAGGATGCAAGTGTCAGGTGTAGATAAACCACAATTAACACATAAAAATTGGTGGGTAGTGTGCTAAAAGTTTTGTTCATCTGAGCAAGAATTGTGTACCAATCATTGTAAAATTAGTAAATAAGGCACTCCCTTTCCACAGCAAGCCAATAATGGAGTAAATTAGCTATAGTTGTTGACTATAGAGAGTATACCAGCATTATCATCAGAGTCCCCTTCTGAAGGCTGGGAGCCACCGCACAGAAAAACACTTTCATTCAGTGTCCATAGGTTCGTAAGAATGTCTGCTTTGTTAGCCATAAGTGAATCTTTTAATGAAAAGATTCAGTTTTGAGCTTTTTGATCACTATTGATTTTTCCCTTTACAGTCTACTCAGAAACAAGATTACTGAGAAGGTATTTATTGTGATCTAAATAATGGTCCACCAAAGATGCCCATAGCTTCATCTTGGAAACTATGAATTTCTCACTTTAGAAGCAAAAGACATTGTGAGATATAATTAATAAAATAAGGTTGGGATGGGGAAGATTATCCAGGGTTATCCAGGTAGGAACAATGTAATTATGAGAATGCTTCTAAGAAGAAAACAGGAAGGTCAGAGACAGACAAAGGGAGATTGAAAGATGCCACACTGCTTGCGTCGAAGATGAGAGATGGAGCTACGAGCCAACTAATGCAGGCTGTCTTTAGAAGCTGGAGAAGGCAAGAAAACAGACTTTCTCCTAGACTCTCCAGAAAAAAATGCAGCCCTGCTAACCCACTTCAGCTTTCTGACCTTCAGAATTGAAAGATAACAAATTTGTATTGTTTTCAGCCCCTAAGCTTGTGATAATTTGTTACAACAGTACAAAATAGGCAGTGCTCCACAGCCAGGAGTGTTTGCTATCAAAGAAGGTTTAACCCAGTGATTCAATGATCGGAATTAATATATAATCATTTTATTTATGTGTGTATTTATATATACATGTGTATGTATTTATATATGTGGGTTTATATTTTTGCTTGTAATTTTTGTACTTTTCTATAACCTTCAATATTTTTCACCTTGAATATAATGTTTTCATGAATAAAAAAGTTATTTTGCCAATAAATTGAAAGACATTTCAGGCATATGGGAATATATTACTGTGAAAACAGGAAATATTGAAATTATGAAAGCAGATATGGCGGGCACTCCCTTACAAATGGAAAAAAAGAACCTTATTACTTAATGGCATTGATATAATAATCATTTATTTCTGGAAAGAGTTACCCTAATATGAGAAGGTACTTAAAAAAAAAACCTCAGCAAAGAAGTTTAAAAATTACTTGTCTTTGACTAGAATTGTTATGTAATACTTAAGTGAAATTTTTTTTTTTTTTTTTTTTTTTTTTTTTTTTTTTTTTTTTGAGTACCAGGAGATAGTATGTGTTCTTAGTGGCACTGTTACAAATGCAACTATCTGGACATTACCCAAATAACTATCAACAGAAAAATGAGTATACAAACTCTGGTATGGATTACTATGCAGCAGCAAAAATGAATTAAATTTTAAACACAACATTATTTAATTTAGAACATAGTGACAGGTAAAAGGGCAAGTCAGGGATTTCATATGATTTTGTTTATATAACATTCAATACATACACAACTAAACAATGTATCATTTGAAATAAAATGAGTGTGGTAGAAATATTCAGAAGGTCAGGGGTGATAAACAAAAGACAACGTAGTGGTTAACTCAGAGAGAAAAGAAAATAATTTTTGTACTTTTCTGTAAATTAGAAAAGATTACACAAGTGACTTCACATATAAAGTTAAGTTTGTCCCTAAATTGATGTGCTTCACTGTATTATTAGACTTAATACTTCATATATCTGTTATAAACAATTTATATCTACTCAATATTGAATAAGACATTTGTATAAAACCCATAATTAATTAAAACTACAGGATTTGCAGGCATGAACTTGTTTTGGGTGAAACGTGATAATCCCTAATTTTTAGTATTATAATTATTATTATTATACTTGAAGTTCTAGGGTACATGTGCACAACGTGCAGGTTTGTTACATATGAACACTTAGCTATGTTGGTGTGCTGCACCCATCAACTCATCAGCACCCATCAACTCATCATTCACATCAGGTATAACTCCCAATGCCATCCCTCCCCCCACCCCCCTTCCCATAATAGGCCCTGGTGTGTGATGATCCCCTTCCAGAGTCCAAGTGATCTCATTGTTCAATTCCCACCTATCAGTGAGAACATGCAGTATTTGGTTTTCTGTTCTTGTGATAGTTTGCTGAGAATGATGGTTTCCAGCTGCATCCATGTCCCCACAAAGGACAAGAACTCATCCTTTTTTATGGCTGCATAGTATTGAATGGTGTATATGTGCCACATTTTCTTAATCCAGTCTGTCACTGATGGGCATTTGGGCTGATTCCAAGTCTTTGCTACTGTGAATAGTGCCACAATAAACATACGTGTGCATGTGTCTTTATAGCAGCATGAGTTATAATCCTTTGGGTATATACCCAGTAATGCGATGGCTGGGTCATATGGTATTTCTAGTTCTAGATCCTTGAGGAATTGCCATACTGTTTTCCACAATGGTTGAACCAGTTTACAATCCCACCAACAGTGTAAAAGTGTTCCTATTTCTCCACATCCTCTCCAGCACCTGTTGTTTCCTGATTTTTTAATGATTGCCATTCTAACTGGTGTGTGATGATATCTCATTGTGGTTTTGATTTGCATTTCTCTGATGGCCAGTGATGATGAACATTTTTTCATGTGTCTGTTGGCTGTATGCATGTCTTCTTTTGAGAAGTGTTTGTTCATATCCTTTGCCCACTTTTTGATGGGGTTGTTTGTTTTTTCTCGTAAATTTGATTGAGTTCTTTGTAGGTTCTGGATATTAGCCCTTTGTCAGATGAGTAGATTGCAAAAATTTTCTCCCATTCTATAGGTTGCCTCTTCACTGTGATGGTAATTTCTTTTGCTATGCAGAAGCTCTTTAGTTTAATTAGATCCCATTTGTCAATTTTGGCTTTTGTTGCCATTGCTTTTGGTGTTTTAGACATGAAGTCTTTGCCCATGCCTATGTCCTGAATGGTATTACCTAGGTTTTCTTCTAGGATTTTTATGGTTTTAGGTATAACATTTAAGTCTCTAATCCATCTTGAATTAATTTTCATATAAGGAGTAAGGAGAGGATCCAGTTTCAGCTTTCTACTTATGGCTAGCCAATTTTCCCAGCACCACTTATTAAATAGAGAATCCTTTCCCCATTTCTTGTTTTTGTCAGGTTTGTCAAAGATCAGATGGCTGTAAATGTGTGTTATTATTTCTGAGGACTCTGTTCTGTTCCATTGGTCTATATCTCTCTTTTGGTACCAGTACCATGCTGTTTTGGTTACTGCAGCCTTGTAGTATAGTTTGAAGTCAGGTAGCGTGATGTCTCCAGCTTTGTTCTTTTGACTGAGGATTGACTTGGCAATGCGAGCTCTTTTGTGGTTCCATATGAAATTTAAGCAGTTTTTTCCAATTCTGTGAAGAAAGTCATTGGTAGCTTGATGGGGATGGCATTGAATCTATAAATAACCTTGGGCAGTATGGCCATTTTCACGATATTGATTCTTCCTATCCATGAGCATGGTATGTTCTTCCATTTGTTTGTGTCCTCTTTTATTTCACTGAGCAGTGGTTTGTAGTTCTCCTTGAAGAGGTCCTTTACATGCCTTGAAAGATGGATTCCTAGGTATTTTATTCTCTTGGAAACAATTGTGAATGGTAGTTCATTCATGATTTGGCTCTCTGTTTGTCTGTTATTGGTGTATAAGAATGCTTGTGATTTTTGCACATTGATTTTGTATCCTGAGACTTTGCTGAAGTTGCTTATCAGCTTAAGGAGATTTCGGACTGAGACGATGGGGTTTTCTAAACATACAATCATGTCATCTACAAACAGGGACAATTTGACTTCTTCTTTTCCTAACTGAATACCCTTTATTTCTTTCTCTTGCCTGATTGCCCTAGCCGGAACTTCCAACAAGATGTTGAATAGGAGTGGTGAAAGAGGGCATCCCTGTCTTGTGCCAGTTTTCAAAGGCAATGCTTCCAGTTTTTGCCCATTCAGTATGATATTGGCTGTGGGTGTGTCATAACTAGCTCTTATTATTTTGAGATACATTCCATCAATACCAAATTTATTGAGAGTTTTTAGCATGAAGGGCTGTTGAATTTTGTCAAAAGCCTTTTCTGCATCTATTGAGATAATCATGTGGTTTTTGTCTTTGGTTCTGTTTACATGCTGGATTATGTTTATTGATTTACGGATGTTGAACCTGCCTTGTATCCCAGGGATGAAGCCCACTTGATCATGGTGAATAAGCTTTTTGATGTGCTGCTGGATTCAGTTTGCCAGTATTTTATTGAGGATTTTTTCATCGAAGTTCGTCAGGGATATTGTTCTAAAATTCTCTTTTTTTTGTTTTGTCTCTGCCAGGCTTTGGTGTCAGGATGATGTTGGCCTCATAAAATGAGTTAGGGAGGATTCCCTCTTATTCTATTGATTGTAATAGTTTCAGAAGGAATGGTACCAGCTCCTCTTTCTACCTCTGGTAGAATTCAGCTGTGAATGCATCTGGTCCTGGACTTTTTTTCATTGGTAGGCTATTAATTATTGCCTCAATTTCAGAGCCTGTTACTCTTCTATTCAGGGATTCAACTTCTTCCTGGTTCAGTCTTGGGACAGTGTAAGTGTCCAGGAAATTATTCATTTCTTCTAGGTTTTCTAGTTTATTTGCATACAGGTGTTTATAGTATTCTCTGATGGTAGTTTGTATTTCTGTGGGATCAGTGGTGATATCCCCTTTATCATTTTTTATTGCGTCTATTTGATTCTTCTCTCTTTTCTTCTTTATTAGTCTTGCTAGTGGTCTATCAATTTTGTTGATCTTTTCAAAAAGCCAGCTCCTGGATTCGTTGATTTTTTGGAGGGATTTTTGTGTCTCTATCTCCTTCAGTTCTGCTCTGATCCTGAATGTGTTTGCTCTTGCTTCTCTAGTTCTTTTAATTGTGATGTTAGGGTGTCAATTTTAGATCTTTCCTGCTTTCTCTTGTGGGCATTTAGTACTATAAATTTCCCTCTACACACTGCTTTAAATGTGTCCCAGAGATTCTGGTATGTTGTATCTTTGTTCTCACTGGTTTCAAAGAACATCTTTATTTCTGCTTTCATTTCATTATGTACCCAGTAGTCATTCAGGAGCAGATTGTTCAGTTTCCATGTAGTTGAGCGGTTTTGATTGAGTTTCTTAGTCCTGAGTTCTAGTTTGATTGCACTGTGGTCTGAGAGACAGTTTGTTATAATTTCTTTTCTTTTACATTTGCTGAGGAGTGCTCTACTTCTAACTGTGTGGTAAATTTTCAAATAAGTGTGATGTGGTGCTGAGAAGAATGTATAATCTGTTGATTTGGGGTGGAGGGTTCTGTAGATGTCTATTAGGTATGCTTGATGCAGAGTTGAGTTCAATTCCTGGATATCCTTGTTAATTTTCTGTCTCGTTGATCTGTCTAATGTTGACAGTGGGGTGTTGAAGTCTCCCATTATTATTGTATGGGAATCTTTTTAAGTCTCTAAGGACTTGCTTTATGAATCTAGTTGCTGCTGTATTGGGTGCATATGCATTAGGATAGTTAGCTCTTCCTGTTGAATTGATCCCTTTACCATTATGTAATGGCCTTCTTTGTCTCTTTTGATCTTTGATGGTGTAAAGTCTGTTTTATCAGAAGCTAGGATTGCAACCCCTGCTTTTTTGTTGTTCTGCATTTGCCTGGTAGATCTTCCTCCATCCCTTTATTTTGAGCCTATGTGTGTCTCTGCATGTGAGATTGGTCTCCTGAATACAGCAAACTGATGGGTCTTGACTCTTTATCCAATTTGCCAGCCTGTGTCTTTTAATTGGACCATTTAGTCCATTTACATTTAAGGTTAATATTGTTATGTGTGAACTTGATCCTGTCATCGTGATATTAGCTGGTTATTTTGCTCGTTAGTTGATGCAGTGTCTTCGTAGTATCGATGAACTTCCCATTTTGGCATGTTTTTACAATGGCTGGTACCAGTTGTTCCTTTCCATGTTTAGTGCTTCCTTCAGGATCTCTTGTAGGGCAGACCTGGTGGTGACAAAATCTCTAAGCATTTGCTTGTCTGTGAAGGATTTTATTTCTCCTTCACTTATGAAACTTAGTTTGGCTGGATATGAAATTCTGGGTTGAAAATTCTTTTCTTTAAGAATGTTGAATATTGGCCCCCACTCTCTTCTGGCTTGGAGAGTTTCTGCCAAGAGCTCTGCTGTTAGTCTGATGGGCTTCCTTTTGTTGGTAACCCAACCTTTCTCTCTGGCTGCCCTTAACATTTTTTCCTTCATTTCAACTTTGTTGAATCTGAAAATTATGTGTCTTGGAGTTGCTCTTCTCGAGGAGTATCTTTGTGGAATTCTTTGTATTTCCTGAATTGGAATGTTGGCCTGCCTTACTAGGTTGGGGAAGTTCTCCTGGATGATATCCTGCAGGGTGTTTTACAACTTGGTTCCATTTTCCCCATCACTTTCAGGCACACCAATCAGACGTAGATTTGTTCTTTTCACATAATCTCATACTTCTTGGAGGCTTTGTTCATTTCTTTTTCCTTTTCTTTTTCTCTACACTTCTCTTCTCACTTCATTTCATTCATTTGATCATCAAACACTGATACTCTTTCTTCCAGTGAATCGAGTTGGTTACTGAAGCTTGTTCCTTTGTCACGTATTTCTCGTGTCATGGTTTTTATCTCTGTCAGTTCATTTATGGCCTTCTCTGTATTGATTATTCTAGTTATCCATTCTTCCATTCTTTTTTCAATATTTTTAGTTTCTTTGTGCTGGGTACGTAGTTCCTCCTTTAGCTCTGAGAAATTTGATTGACTGAAGCCTTCTCCTCTCAACTCATTAAAGTCATTCTCCATCCAGCTTTGATCCGTTGCTGGCGATGAGCTGTGTTCCTTTGGAGGGGGAGATGTGCTCTGATTTTTTGAATTTCCAGCTTTTCTGCCCTGCTTTTTCCCCTACTTTGTGGTTTTATCTGCCTTTGGTCTTTGATGCTGGTGATGTACTGATGGGGTTTTGGTGTGGGTGTCCTTTCTGTTTGTTAGTTTTCCTTCTAACAGTCAGGACCCTCAGCTGTAGGTCTGTTGGAGATTGCTGAGGTCCACTCCAGACCCTGTTTGCCTGGGTATCAGCAGCAAAGGCTGCAGAAGATAGAATATTGCTGAACAGCAAGTGTTGCTGTCTGATTCTTACTCGGGAAGCTTTGTCTCAGCGGTGTACCCAGCTGTGTGAGGTGTGAGGTGTCAGTCTGCACCTAGTGAGGGATGTCTCCCAGTTAGGCTATTCAGGGGTCAGGGACCCACTTGAGCAGGCAGTCCGTTCTCAGATCTCAACCTCCATGCTGGGAGAGCCACTGCTCTCTTCAAAACTCTCAGACAGGGTCATTAACATCTGCAGAGGTTTCTGCTGCTTTTTGTTAACTATGCGCTGTCCCCAGAGGTGGAGTCTACAGAGACAGGCAGGCCTCCTGAAGCTGCGGTGGGCTCCACCCAGTTTGAGCTTCCCGCGGGCTTTGTTTACCTTCTTAATCCTCAGCAATGGCAGTCACCCCTCCCCCAGCCTCTCTGCCACCTTGCAGTTAGATCTCAGACTGCTGTGCTAGCAATGAGGGAGGCTCCGTGGGCATGGGACCCTCTGGGCCAGGTGTGGGATATAATCTCCTGGTGTGCCCTTTGCTAAGATCCTTTGTAAAGTGCAGTATTAGGGCGGAAGTTAAACGATTTTCCAGGTGTTGTGTGTCTCAGTTTCCCTTGGTTAGGAAAAGTGATTCCCTTCCCCCTTGCACTTCCCAGGTGAGGTGATGCCTCACCCTGCTTCAGCTTTTGCTGGTCAGGCTGCACCAGCTGACCAGCACTGATTGTCCAGCACTCCCCAGTGAGATGAATGCGGTACCTCAGTTGAAAATGCAGAAATCACCCATCTTCTGTGTCACTCGCGCTGGGTGCTGGAGGATGGAGCTGTTCCTATTCGGCCATCTTGCTCCCGACCCTAATTTTTTTTTTTTTTTTTAATTTTGACCCAAAGTTTTGTTGTTATGATCTTTTATTTTCTTTTAGTAAAAACTAATTTTTGGAAAATTTTAATGAATTTTGGAGTAATTTTTAATGTTTTGATTGTGACTTTGGGCTTTGTATTCTGCTGTATTATGGTACAAAGATGTAAACATATCTTCTCTTCAAAATGTATTAACATTTTCCTCTTAGGTTAACGGGTGGTAATTTATTTACATACTCTTGGAGGAGGCTGGTATGTTTAACACTTTATAGATTTAAATGCAATTTTTAATTATATTTCAAATGATCTGCACCTGTACTTAATTTTTACATTCAGTTGAAACTGAGCGAAACGTTGTAAGATTTTACATAAATGATGCTTTTATAAATTTCCAACACTTTGATTTTTTGATATCTCCACATGAGCATGCCTGTTCTTCACCAAAGCACTGCTTCAAATTTCCCTTTCTTCATGAGTCTTTCCCAGTCATACTCTAACCATATCCAATTATTGTTACAAAAGCAGCAAATCTTTTAGTTTTGTTTAATTTTGTCCCATTTCATTTGCTAATATTTGTTCTTTAGGTCTCCTACTGCTTTAAATTTTGTTGTGTGAATTCACAATCTACAAAGATGAGGAATATATCCTTCCTTCCCTTTAGTAGTTTACTAAATTGTATTTTGAGTTATTGTGATGTGGACGTACTGAGGTAAGCATAATATCTGGCAGTGTGAATCAGCTTTAAATTCTCTCTCTCTTGCTCTCTGTCTCTGTCCTCTCTCATCTCTCATATTTTCTTCTTTACCTCTGTCCAGGCTCAATTCCCATTAGACTCTGACTTGTATACTGATTGATATGAAGTGTTTGAAGAAATATCAAATATAGCTTATGAATACTTACCCAAAACAAAATATAAACACTTCAGGAAGACAAACCTGTCTGTTCAATTAAGATACCATCTGTAAAAATGAAAAAGAGGGAGAAATTTTCATAATTTTTATGGTGTTGCCCTCTTCTTGGAAGTGATAAATAGCTGTCAGCTCAAGTGGAAAGCATTACACTAAACAAATAGAATTTGGTTTTCTTTCTCTAAGTTAATATGTAGTAGCTATAATCTATAAAAAGGGAACTTCTCATGCTCAAGTTAACATAGATCTACTACAGTCATTTACACAACTGGTGTCATTTTTGAATTAAAGTTTAAAGTAAAAGACATTGTGAAAATACAAAATATCCTAAAACAAAAAGTAAACATAGGTAAACATAGACAATTGCTCACTTTTTATTTTTAAAAAGTGAAACCATATGCACATTCCATAGAGAAGCTATGCCCTCCTTTACTGACATAAAACTCTGTAGAACTAATGTGTCCCACTTGATGTTGACAGCTTAAATATTGAGCACAAAATATCCATGGTATATTGACAAGCTTGCCATTTGCTTCTCTGTTGAACAGCATATACAGCCTTTAACTAATCCTTCTCAGCTCTGAGGAACAAACTGCAGAAATCAGTCAATATTTTGTCATTTCAATATTACTACCTTTGCCCACAAAATTCTGCATAGATGGAGATAAAAGCTCTACGACATGCAAAGAGGGCATTTCTTTCCCTTTACCACAAAATATTGATGAAGTGCTTTATTGAAGTGGAGATCTCATTAATTATTTGATTTACAGAAAAAGAAAGCAGAGGGAAATGAGTGCCTGGCTAATACCATGATGTACCATCTTGAGACTTAAGATCTTTTTAATGTATTCATCAGGGGTGCATCTGAAAGGGGAAAGAGTGAGCTGAATGAGTCCATTAATTTAATTGAACCAGCTCAGACAAGAGATAAAACATCCTATCCTGCTTCTTTTCATACAGCATGAGCGCTGTAAGTAAACAGGCAGAGATCCAAACATACCGAAAAGAAATAAAGGTACATGAAGACTCTAGAGACTTCAAGGCCATGGGACATCAACAGATGCAGAGTTGAATTAACCCTGAAGAGGCCCTGTCTTCATGCACCACCATGTCAGTGTTCTGCAGGCACTGTCTAGGCTTTGTTGTGAAACTGAAGGACTTTGAGGTTACACGTAAGTAATTTAGACTTCCTAAGGGAAAGTTGCCTTTGTTCCTTTTATTCCTCAAACTTCTGAGATGTAGACTCCATCTCCTGCTCTTGAAAGGCATAGACGGAAGAGGGAAAATGGACTTCAGCTGATCTCAGAGGCAACTTTAAATGACACTGCTCTCTTTCAGCTATCTGGTTTTGCAACATAGTAGTCAGAAAATTATTTTAGACCTGAAGAGGTTGGAGCCTGTCGGTGCACTCAACATTTTTGCGTTTGGTGGTCAGCATGATTGTACAAAGCACATTAAGTCAGTCCCTGACTGCACAAGAACGCAAAACAAGCAGAAGGAGTCTCCCAACTCAACATAAAACTTGTCTATGCCCGTATATCATCTAAAAAAACAAAACAATTAATGTGTATAATCAAGATTGAATTACATGCAGATAGCTATAAAGTCTTTGAATATCTTCCTTTAGAGGTTAAGCCATAATGTGTACATTAAAAACCATTAGTGAATATCAAACTAAATGTATACATTTCTATACAAACTTTTGAAAAAAGTCCCATTTAAAAGTGTTGTCAAATAATTTTCCATGCATAAAAATAAATAAACAATTTGTAGAAGAAATATATTTTAGTCAAGTTATATTCTGTCCAATATTACAATTGTAATGGCAGTAAGCATGGTGAATAAAAATGGTTCTGTGTTTTAGCATGTAAATGTAAAATAGACGACACAATACAGATATCTTCATAACAACAACTAAGATGTATTTTTAGGGCTATCTATCATTAAAAGAATTTAATATCAGTGTTCACAACTCATTAAAACTGTAGGAATCCTTAAAAAGTCATTTTAACAAGAGGCATATACTCGTGATCAAAGTAATTGAAATTTTCATTTTTTATTGTTTTATTTTTTTATTACTTTTATTATTGAAATATTCTTTATTAATGTGTCTAGGAGGCATTTCAGTTTTTCTTTTAATTTTCTTTCCTTTTTATTCTTCAAATAAAAACATTATTTCCACTCCCATACATGGAAAATTCTTCTTTCTTGCCTTGACAATTATTTCATCAATAGAACCCACTTTTTTCAAATATAATTTTAGGTGAATCACCATTATATAGAATGGTTGAAATTAATATTTACTAACTATATAAATTTATTTCATGTGTTCAATGATATCACAAGCAATTTTTAGAGTTAATAATTTTTTATAGTTGAGTATATGAATTACTTTTCAAATCATCAAAATAAGTGGGCTAAAAAAGAAGTTACTAGAATGTTTGTAGATTCCCTGAGGTTGTGAAACAGAATCTTGTCCCACAAAAACAAGAGGAAAACAACACTTATTCAATACCCTCCCAGAACAAGGGCAGATGACACCTCCGTGAATGAGGCAGCTTCGTTAGCACAGATTCAATCACTGAATAATTCTTGACTGATTTTATATCACCTCTTAATTTACTCAAATTGGTGGTTCCACCTAAGTTCAAGATTGTTTATGCCCCTTTATCTTTCCTTGAGTCTCTGGAAATAAAATATTAGAGAATCACTGTGCATTTATCTATAAGTTGACAAGTATTTAGCCTTTGTCTAGTGTTGTGTTTAAGACTGAAGTACATGTAGTCTCATTAGCATGGCCTTTTGACTGATAAGTCTAAGTTATTCAATTTGATTTTACCAGATATAATAAACAGCTTAGTTTTGAATCATTAATCCAGATTCTATGTTATATGAGGCAACAGATAAAATTTAATCATTCCAGTAAATTTTTTCTCCATTAACAATAAACAAATATTATGACTACTTCCATATATTATTTGAAAATAAATTTACATGTCAGTTGTCTGATGACACCTTATGAACATCACTGTCATAAACACATAAAACTATGACAACTTTAAGACTCAAAAAAAGACTATAAATTATTTTCATTATTTGCACTATCAATCCAGTTTGGTGTATACAGTGATGGAATCACTGCAATTATTACTGTCTGAATAAATGGCCAAAATGTAATTTGCTTTGGACTTACTCTCAAGCTATTTGGCAAAATCCTTCCCAGATCATCAGTGTAATCATCATAATCAGCAGCAATATTAGTTATAGAAGAAAATAGTAATTTAATTTAATGCCTGAACATGTTATTATATTAGACATTGAACAAAAACAAACATAATTGTTAACAATATAAAACAGTATAGGCCTTAGAATCAGCCAACCTACGGTGAAAATGTAGCGAAATCATGTAATATTTGAATATCTCAATTTCCTCAAATATAAAATGGGAATTATAATATTAAGTATAATATAATATTAGTGTTATTAGTAATAACCTATAACGTTATTGTAAGAAATAAATGAGGTGAAATACATGAAACATCTCAAGGACTATTTAGTAAACATTATTATTATTACATAATTATTACATGCAATGGAATGTTGTTAACATTCCATTAGAAAAATGTGGTCAACATGAAAACAACTGACCAGAAATGGGTTTATGATAACAGCATCATTTATTGAAACAAACTTTATTACTCACGTATGCAACTTCAGGTATTTCCTAAGTTTTTGTATGGAAACCAAAAATTTAAAGCATATCAATTTAGAAAAGTATGTAGCTATAACCCGTAAGTCCTTTTTCCACCCCAGTCAAATCCGATTTTGAGTATTTTTGTACTTTAACATGCTGAATTAGTCCATTTTCATGCTGCTGATAAAGACATACCAGGTCCCTCCCACAACATATGGGAACTCAAGATGAGATTTGGGTGGGGACACAACAAAACTATATCACACGCTATGTATTTACTAATTTTTAATCAAGTATAACCTGAATGAAAATACTATTAGAAGGTAAGTAAAAGTTCTTACTCTCATGGATTTTGTGATGCCTATTTTTATTACCGCCATGATGGTTTCTGTGGACGTTACATTTCTTTCTAGATCAGAAGTTCATAGTAGACTCTTATACTTTTAAATATCACCTACCCAAGTTTTTGCCTCCATAAATTCTCATGAGTATTTTTTGTAACCTAGATAATATCAGCTGAGGTCAACTATTCCTTTAAGATTTAGAGGAAATTGCTTACAGGCATCTATCTCTTGATTCATGGAAAGAAGCCCTTCCCAAGGTACCTATGAAATCAAGGGACTTAGATTCTCTGAGTCACTTCTGTCTACAGTTAATGTGCTTCCTGAAATTTTGATCTCTCTCACTTTTCTCCTTCTCTTTTCCTCTTTTTTTTTTTTCTGTGTGGACCCAGATGGGGAATTTAGTCATTTCTCTTTATTTCTACATAACCTGACATTTCTTTTCCTCCACTATACATATAAGGCTTTTGTTTTTGGCTTTTTTGAAGATTTGGAGCAGCAGTTGTTTATTCCACAATTTATAACTCAGAAATGTGTTGCTTAAATTTTTTCAGCTTAAATTCTATAGGAATTGTTTTGGTCAGTTTCCTCTATTACAGATTCCAGCTTTTGGGACCAAAATTTCACCACTTCTAGCTTCAACCTGCTTAACCTCTGTAAAAAATCGTATAATTTCTCCACTCTCTGCCTTATTCCTCAAAGACTGTCCTTCGTGCATATAAATAATCCTATAATCAATAAATAATATGAGTTTGAGCAATATTGACAGAAGACTTCTAATTGCAAACTTTTAAAAATACCACTCATTTCCATAAACAAAAGAAATTTATGATGTACATTTTTGCCTCTCTCAAATGAACTATGTCACCTTTTCTGTGGAAGGTAGAATAGCTTTTCTAAAAACATAACTTTAAATGAACTTAATGACACACATGAAAGTAGAGATTTTATTTAATATTTGCATCCACTTTAACATCGTTGAGGAAACCTTTAAAATACGTCTTAAATACATTCTATACTTGTACCTGGAAGAAGATGCCACTACCTCGAGGGTCTCTCACAGGTCCCCTAGATTGTCAATTGGATTATTAAATTTAAATTTCCACGTGGAAATGGGATTTAAATATGTGTACATTGTTTTTCTTCTTATTTTTATAACTATTCTGCTTTTTAAATTAGTCAATTTTGTGTGATCTGTGTTAGCCAGTTATGAATCCTACAAAACATGAGGTACTATAGGAAATGGTCAGCAACAGAAGATGTATTTCTCATCATCACAGTTACAATTTGTTTCAGGGGATGAGACTAATACGTTACAAAATTGATTTAATAGAAAACAAATTATGGCTCATAAATCCAATAAAGTACAAAATTAGACTTAGGGATTTCAGGTAATAGAGCCAAAGAAGGTTTCTTTAGTAAGAAAAGTAGGCTACAGAATAATGTGTAGGAACTGGGAGAGGGCAGTTAACATGAGTGAAACCATGACTTTGGCATAATGCAGGACATTGAGCAAGCTGGAGAGAAAAGAAGCCATTTGCTATTATTCCAGTAAGACATGCTGGCTCTGCTTTTGAAGGCTTTAAATACCCAGAGTTCATCTATTCTGTGCTTTTAGTAAGACTGTTTAATACAATTACACTCTTTCTTGTGAACATTATATATTTTAAAATAATGTAAAACTTTCATGACTCTTACTGAACACACACACATGTATTCACTGTGGTTTTTTGAATTCCAATTGCACACTAAAATGCGATTTAAAAATTATTTTGTGATGGTAACTGTTTACAAGGATGTAGTGACAAATATTTTTGTTTGAGTACATTTTATTGCCTACCAAGAAATAAATTTCTTTGCTTTAGGGGAATGTAACCTAAATTTATAAAGAAATAGTATTATACCAAGTTTAGAAATGATTTTAGTACAGTAGATATTCCATCAACATATGCATTTCTTATTAAAGTATCTGACCAATTTTATAAACATGTCATTAATTTTACATATAAGGTTGTGTATGTGTAGTACAGAAGAGGAGAGTATCAGAGTAGATAGGTGCATAAACTTTGAAGAAAATCATGGTTTACTAATTATAGAATGTGTTGAGCTTAAGGTATCTATTATTCAAATTATAATGCAAGTAGACAATTAGAAGCATACTTCTAGAGCTTAGGGCTTAGGAGAAAGGTCTGGGCTATAGATAAAAAATTGGGAGTGCTTTGCATAGAGATGGTGTCTAGAATTATGAATTTGGATATGATCACCAAGGGAGTAAGAACAGAATTGAGAATTGAGCCCTTAGTCATAGCAATATCAAAAGTCTGGGGAGAATAAGAGGAATGAGGATAGAAAGCTGAGGAGAAGAAAGTAGAAGAAAAATAAGGAGGATGTTCTTCTAGAAACCAAGTGAAGAAAGTATAGTAAAGAGGAGGTTAATGTGAAACCATCTAAATATTTTTGATAGGTATAAAGAAGAATGACAAGTGACCATTAGATTTAGCAATGGAAAATTACTGATTCACAAAACCAATCTGGGTAGAATGCTTTTGGCAAAAATTTGATTTGATTAAGTTTGAATGAGAGGGTGATAGTAAGTACAGATAAATACTTCAAGGTAATAGAACTCTCTTTATCAAAGTCAAAGAAAGAAAACCACTGCAAATAATTACTCAAAGACTAAAACTCTAAATTACCATAATTAACAATAAGGAATGAAATAGGGTTACCCTTTCTTAGTATTAGCATTTGATATTGTCCTTCAGTTTTAGCAAATATAATAAGAAAAATGAAATACCTAGCAAAATATAAAGGAAAAATTATAAATTTATTTATCCGATGAAACCCAAAAGTTGCTAGTTGGAAATTTATTAAATTAAAGAGATAAAAATGCAAATTAATTTGATGCAAGTATAAAAACTAAACATCTTTTCTACTTTCTAGAAAAAAACTTACAAATGTAAATGGGAATGTTATTTACAGTAATTTCTAAAATTATAAAGTGTATAGAAATAATTTTAATAAAAATTAGAGAATGTATAATAAAAAGCTTTTTAAAAAGAGTAAAATATATGCAACAAATGGAAAGAGAGATCATGCTTTTAGAAGTAAAGACACACAAATTACTAAACTCCAAATATTATTCTGTAAGTTCAATTGAATTCATATTTGTATGGCAACATTTTTAATTGAATTCATATTTGTATGGCAATATTTTTAATTGGATACGTGTTTTTCCAGATCATGTTAAAAAAAGTTTTCTAATAATTTCCAATGCAGTAAAGAGAAAGCACAACTATGATGTTTTTTCCTTTTCAAATAATACTATAAAGCTACCATTATTATTTAATTTGATTCTGCCTTAGTCTCTAGGAATAGAGAAAGCATACAGGAATAGATCCCATCACATTGAGAATGTAAATGGTAGGAAACTAATGCAAGAAAATTTAATAGTTTCCTTTAAAATCTAAGGATAAAGGAGATGTTTAGATGTTTATAACCAAGTCTGGAAGCACTGATGCTATAAAATGCACATATAACTAAAATGTGTATATATATATTTTTATATATGTAAATATATGTGTATATATGTATGTATGTGTATGTATATGTATATATAAAAATACATATATATACACAAATACACACAAGTTGTATATAGAACTTACGTAGGGTACAGAATAAGATTAGCATATCCAGTTCTTAGGTAATAGATGTGAGGGAGAAAAGTGTAACATATGAAGAATTTCTGTAATAAACAAATAGCTCTCATAAATTGGAAAGAAAAGACAAAAGCATCCAATAAACTATGAACAAATGAATAAAGAGGGATTTTACTAAAGAGTAAATACAGTCAACAAACATATTAAAAGCTATTCGAATACAATAGCCATCAGAGAAACACAAATTAAAGAAACATTAAAGATTGATTTATGAATGGTTTAGGAGAAATCAAAGAGTTTTACCAGCGGAGATGTGATGAAACTGGGTATTCTCATAAATTGCTATAAGGTGTGTGAATTGTTAGAGATGAAAGCCAATTTGTTAACATATATTGCAATTAAACACATAAATAATGCTTGACCTGGCAATCTTTCTCCTGGGACTCTATCCCTAAGAAATAAAAACTTTTGGAACTCAAGGACAATTGGCAAGGATATGTATGATAGTATCACTTGTTATTTGTAGAAGTAAAAGTGGAATACACACACATAAAAAACAAAATTTTAAAGATTTAGGAAATATACAGAACATTCACACTATAGAATAGAATGCTGGCATTAAAAATAATAAATTGCAGAGATGCTAGCTAATTTGCAATGATTTTAATTAGATATTGTTGAATGAGAAAAAAACGTACTATTTATGTATAATATGTATATACATATGATCGCATTTTTGTAAAGTAAATTGACAAAAACGTTGTGTTTGTGTGTTTCTCATTAAATAAGCATAGAGAAATATTATGAAGAGTATTAACATGAGATTACAAATGGTAGTGAGATAAATGATGATTATTTGGTTTATTCTGTTCTGGAAGAATATAATTAAAAAGAAGGCAGAAATGCAACAAAATTGTGTAATATGATCATATTAATCTAGTTTTGTAAAATTTTCTGCAAATGTCTAGATAAGAGTTTTTTAAAAAGAAAATCAATATTCCCACATTAATTGATGCAATTTGAGGAATAACTCAAATATCTAGATTAGATCTGAACTATACTGTTTCTAATACTTTAAGTATTTTGGAATTACCCACTCCCTCTTTATTTTCCTTATGAATCTGCTTGGGTCTTTTTTAAAGGTAATATCAAACTTGGTTTTCTGGAATTAAGCGTCTTAAAATGTCTGATTTGTGACTATTACACGTTCTGATCATTTGTGAAATTCAGCACTGGGAATCCTTTGGCTATGAATTCTTTGGGTAGTCTCCTAGCAGTGCAAGTTTCTGAATTCTAGGACATTTATAAGCTAACATATTTTTATCAAAAACATAGAGCTATCGTAACAAATTAGTGCAGAAAAGTGCAGCCAGGCACCTCAGCGAGAGGACTGAGCGCATGGTGGTAGATTTTTTTCCTGCAGGGTATTTATGGACCTTAAAGAGGGCACTTAAGGGTAATTTAGCCATGTGGGTCATAATAAATGATTACATTTTTAGTGATTTTGGTGCCTTGATGTACAATGAGTTTTGGCATGGCATTCCAGAGACGTATAGAAATTCTAGTTACTTACAGATTTTTAGATGGGGAAAGAAATCTGGAACCAGATGCCTGCTTTAGATAAGAGAGAAGTCTAATTACTTCTAATTTCCCCAGATAAGGAGTTTTGCCTCTGGATGGCCTGTTTGATGATCACCAGGTTGTTTTTGCTTCCTTCTAAATTCCTCAGATAGGGAGTATTGGTACCCAGGGCCTGTTGAATGGTCATCAGGTGATTTTGCTCCTTCATGCACAAATATTCCCATTAAAGAACAGGAAAAGAAAATGAACAGACTTTTTTTATTCAAAATAAGGCATACAAGAAGAAGAAATGGCCAAGAAGCATAAGAAAAGATGCTCAACATCATTAATCATCAGATATATGCAAATTTAAACCACAATGAGATATTATCTTGCACCAGTGAGAATGGCTATTTAATAATAAGCAAACACACACACACACACACACACACACACACACACAAAACAGATGTTGATGAGGATGCAGAGAAAAGGGAACCCTTGTATGCTGTTGGTAGAAATGTAAATTACTACAACTTCTATGAAACACAGTATGGAGATTTAAAAAAAAAAAAAAAAGAACTAAAAATAGAACTACCATCCCATCTAGCAATTCCAGCAATTTCCTGGGTATCTACCCAAAGGAAAATAAATCATTATATCAAAAAGACACTTACACTCGTAAGTTTATTTCAGGACTATTTGTAATAGCAGAGAAATAGAATCAACTTAAATGTTCATCAATGGATGATTGGATAAAGCAAGGTGATACACACACACACACACACACACACACACACAGAGAGAGCCATAGTAGAATGAAATCAATTCTTCTGCAGCAATGTGGATAGAGCTGGAGACCTTAAATTTATACAAATAAAATACATTTTACAATGTATAGAGTTATGTTTTTTGTTTTTTAAAAAAAGACACTTTGGCTTAGCTAAATTGATGTCTACCATTTTTTCTTTGAGATACTGGTGGCTCTATATATGCACCAGAAAGGATTGAATAAAATTATGCTCTTTGATTTCAATCCAAATTGAAAAACAAATACCTTATTATAGTATCTGTGTATATCTCCTTATGCGTAAGCCAGATTGCCTTTGTAAGATAAATTTATCTAACATAGATAAAAATTTCTGCCGAAATGAGGTACATGTATTGGTTAAATAATTTGTAACTACAATAAAATAAATTTTAAAAGGCAAAATTATGGAGAGAAAAAACTGTTAGCAACATAAAAGACAGAATAGAAAGAAAAGAATAATAAAGAAATAAAAAATATATTGAGAAAACATAATCAGTAAACAAAATTACAAGATTTTGAAATAGCAATATATGCCACATTATTCTTTGATTAATAGTTATATCATGTTGAGTGTAACAAGATAGGATAAAATTATAAATGCTTAAATAATTACAGAGTAACTTATTCTATCAATCATCAAATATATTTTAGGTTACTGTTGGGAAACATACACACACAGGTACACATTTGACTAACAATAGTTTTATGAGGTGTTCATGTAAATAAAATAATTGTTATATATTTCATGGTCTACAATTGTTTTTAAAACAATGGAGACAGTGAAGATTTTATATTATATACTAATTACTAAATTAGCCTATAAAATGTGTTCAATCGTCTAGTCTGGAAGGTAAATTAACTCACAAATAAAAAGTATTGCCCACAGATGGTTCTTTCCAATGCAGTCATAGGTCTGAAGTTAGGGAAGATTACAGTTTTTGAAGGTTTTATATAAATTTAGACACACTGTCCTATTAAATTTCAACAATTTAACATTAGATATCTCAGCTCCTTTTTGACTGTACAAAGCAAATATTATCATGTTATATACACTATGTGACACAATAATTCCATGCTAAATTAAAAGAAGAAAGCAAGCAAAGAATAAGATGACAAACAAAACAGGTTTACATTTGTAAAATCTAAACAGTCCTTTAAATGAGACACAGTAAGATAACTTCATATATGAGATTTAAAATAATTTAAAAACGGAAACTAATATACAGGAAATGGTAGTATCTTTATTTTTGTTTCATATAATAAAATGGATGGTGTAGCTAATCTATAGAAAGTCATATTTTCATTATAATTTATTCTGATAAAAGTTTTATAGTTGTCATTGTACTCAAGATCTACAAATTTGAAATGAAACATTTCTTAATCTCTATTATTATTAAAACAGATAGCTATGGAATCTGTTAGATTTCTGACACTTTATCATCAAGAAACTTTCTTTGTTATGATAAAAGACACCATGTACCAGAATCTCTGGGACACATTTAAAGCAATGTCTAGCGGGAAATTTATAGCACTAAATGGTCACAAGAGAAAGCAGGAAAGATCTAAAAGAGACACCTTAACATTGAAATTAAAAGCAAGCAAACAAATTCAAAAGCTAGCAGAAGACAAGAAATAACTAAGATCAGAACAGAACTAAAGGAGATAGAGACACGAAAAACCATTCAAACAATCAATGAATCCAAGAGTTGGTGTTTTGGAAAGATCAACTAAATAGACCACTAGTCAGAAAAAAAAGGAAGAAAGGAGAGAAGAATCAAATAGATGCAATAAAAAAAAAAATGATAAAGGGGATATCACCACTGATCCCACAGAAAGACAAACTACCATCAGAGAATACTATAAACACCTCTACACAAATAAACTAGAAAATCTAGAAGAAATGGATAAATTCCTGGACACACACACCCTCCCAAGTCTAAACCAAGAAGAAGTTGAATCCATGAATAGACCAATAAAAAGTTCTGAAACTGAGGCAGTAGTTAATAGCCTATCAAACAAAAAAAAAATCCAGGACCAGAAGGATTCACAGCTATATTCTATCAGAGATAAAAAGAGGAGCTGATATCATTCATTCTGAAACTATTCCAAACAATAGAAAAAGAGGAAATCCTCCCTAAATAACTCATTTTATGAGACCAGCATCATCCTGATACCAAAACCTGGCAAAGACACAACAAAAAAACAAAATTTCAGGCCAATATCCCCGATGAACATCTATGTGAAAATCTTCAATAAAATACTGGCAAACCGAATCCAGCAGCACATCCAAAAGCTTATCCACCACGATCAAGTTGGCTTCATCCCTGGGATGCAAGACTGGCTCAACATACACAAATTAATAAACGTAATCCATAACATAAACAGAACCAAAGTCAAAAATCACATGATTATCTCAATAGATGCAGAAAAGGCCTTTGACAAAATTCAACACACCTTCATGCTAAAAAACTCTCAATAAACTAGGTCTTGAAGGAATGTACCTCAAAATAAGAAGAGCTATTTATGACAAACCCACAGCCAATATCATACTGAATGGGCAAAAGCTGGAAGCATTCCCTTTGAAAACCAGCACAAGACAAGGATGCCCTCTCTCACCACACCTATTCAACATAGTATTGGAAGTTCTGGCCAGGGCAGTCAGGCAAGAGAAAGAAAGAGTATTTGAATAGGAAAAGAAGAAGTCAAATTGTCTCTGTCTGCAGATTATATATTTGTATATTTCGAAAACCTCATCGTCTCAGCCCAAAATCTCCTTAAGCTGATAAGCAACTTCAGCAAAGTCCCAGGATACAAAATCAATGTGCAAAAATCACAAGAATTCCTATATACCAATCATAGACAAACAGAGAGTCAAACCATGGGTGAACTCCCATTCACAATTGCTACAAAGAGAATAAAATACCTAGGAATACAACTTATAAGGGCCGTGAAAGACCTCTTCAAGGAGAACTACAAAACACTGCTCAAGGAAATAAGAGAAGACACAAACAAATGGTAAAACATTCCATGATCATGGATAGGAAGAATCAATATCGTGAAAATGGCCATACTGCCCAAAGTAATTTATAGATTCAATGCTATTTCCATCAAGCTACCACTGACTTTCTTCACAGAATTAGAAAAAAACTACTTCAAAATTCATATGGAATCTAAAAAGAGCCTGTATAGCCAAGACAATCCTAAACATAAAGAACAAAGCTGGAGGCATCATGCTACCTGACTTCAAACTATACTACAAGGCTATAGTTACCAAAACAGCATGGTACTGGTATCAAAACAGATATATAGACCAATGAAACAAAACAGAGGCCTCAGAAATAACACTATACATCTACAACCATCTGATCTTTGATGAACATGGTACAAACAAGCAATGGGGAAAGGATTCCCTATTTAATAAATGGTGAAAACTGGCTAGCCATATGCAGAAAACTAAGACTGGACCCCTTCCTTACACCTTCTACAAAAATTAACTCAAGATGGATTAAAGACTTAAATGTAAGACCTAAAACAATAAAAACCCTAGAAGAAAACCTAGGTAATACCATTCAGGACATAGGCATGGGCAAAGACTTCATGAGTAAAACACCAAAAGCAATTGCAACAAAAGCCAAAATGGACAAATGGGATCTAATTAAATAAAGAGTTTCTTCACAGCAAAAGAAACTATCATCAGAGTGTACAGGCAACCCCTACAGAACGGGAGAAACTGCACTCCAGTCTAGGTAACAGAGTGAGACCTGGACTGCAAGTTGCTCTGGGTAAGTCAGAGAGTGAGTGGTTAGTGAATGTGAAGGCCTAGGACATTACTGTATACTACTGTAGGCTTTAAAAATACTGTATACTCAGACTTCACTAAATTTACAAAAAAAAAAAAAAAAATTCTTTCATCAATAATAAATTAACCTTAGGTTACTGTAACTCTTTTACTTTATAAACTTTAAAGTTTATTTTAACCTTCTTGACTCCTCTGTAATGACACCTGGCTTAAAACACAAACACATTGTATAATTTTAAAATAACTTAAAACGTGCTGTTGAATTGTTTGCAACTTAATAGATAAATGCTTGAGGAAATGGATACCCATTCTCCATGATGTGCTTATTTCACATGTGTGCCTGTATCAACACATCCCATGTACCCCATACATATATACACTTACTATGTACCCACAAAAATTTAAACATTAAAACAAATTGCACAACTTTAGAAACATATTTTCTTTATATCTTGATTCTATTATTTCTATTTCTTAATTTTTTAATTTTTTTACCTTTTAAACTTTTTTGTTAAAAACTAAAACACAAACACTTATCAGCCTAGGCCTTCACAAGGTCAGGATCATCAATAACACCATCTTCCGCCTCCACATTGTGGAGGTGACTAGAAGGGGACAATAACCTGCAGGGAGCTGTATCTCCTATGATGACAATGCCTTCTGGAATAACTCCTGAAGCTCCTGACTGAGACTGTTTTACAGTTAACTTTATATATATATACACACACACACGTAAGAGTATACTCTAAAACAACAATAAAAGTATAACATAATAAAAGGCCGGGTGCGGTGGCTCACGTCTGCAATCCCAGCACTTTGGAAGGCCGAGTTGGGTGGATAACAAGGCCAGGGGTTTGAGACCAGCTTGACCAACATGGTGAAACCCCGTCTCTACTAAAAATATAAAAATTAGCCAGGTGTGGTGTCATGTGCCTATAGTCTCAGCTACTGAGGAGGCTGAGGCAGAGGAATCGCTTGAACCCATGAGGTGGAGGTTGCAGTGAGTCTAGACTGCCATTGCAATCCAGCCTGGGCAACACAGCAAGACTCTATCTCAAAAAAAAAAAAAAAAAGTATGGCATAATAAATACATAATAAGCTAATAATAGTCATTTATTATTAAGTATTATATATTGTACATAATCATATGTTCCAGGCTTTTATATGACTGGCAGCACAGATTTGTTTATAGCAGCATCATCACAAAAATGTGAGCACTGCCTTGTGCTACAACATCATGATGGCTACAGAGTCACTAGGTGATGACTGGAGCTGGAGTTTTTCAGCTCCGTGATACTGTTGTGGGACAGCCATCACTGACTGTCTGAAACATCTTTCTGTGGTAACTGTAGGTAAGAGAAAATCACTGGGGCTGTGTGATAGATACACAGAGGTTTGTTATACCAACCAGTCTAGTTGTGTCTACATCTGAAATTCTGCAAGATAAGAAAGTTAAAAGAAAACAAAAACATTTCTAACAAGTACCTGTTTTTATTTGGTAAAGTATCTGCATATGTCATGAAGAAACTCACTTGAGCATGGGGGGAAGGTTAGCAAGTGGTCAAATTGTGCAATATGGGTTTCTGCTTCTTTTTCCTTACTTATGAAGTCAAGATTAATTTGTTGTATCTGTACTATTCTGCTGTCAATAAACGCATAAAGTCATTACCACTAATCAGTTAAAAAAATTACACAAAATTTCAACATAAAAATAAACACAATGTAAAATGAAAAATTCCAAGTAGACATTATTTAAAATATAATATTTAAAATATAATTAGTTATTAGACTAGAAATGAAAATATTGCGGTGTTTGACATCCAAATGCAAAACTCTTGATGTGTAAATGTATATAACATTAAAGTAGACAACATTACCCAGATGTACACACAGTTTTCTTTTGTATTTAATTATAAGAAAGTAACCAAAGTTACTTTGGTTAAATTAAACATTTATGGCAATTTTTAAAAGTTATAAGTAAATAGCATTGACCTTATATGAATGCAATGGATCATTCCCTTTGTAGAACTATAGATAAAAAGGAAAAATATACCTTGTTATAGAAATTATAACAAGTCAGGGAAATGGATAAATTGAAGGTATGTTTGATTCAGTGAATTACATCTAAGTAGCTAATATTCATCAAAAATTAGAATTTTACGTCTGCTTCAAAATATCAATTTTTTAAACACTAAAGGTACTTTATGGAAGTTTCTTAAGAGGTTTAGACCCCTTAACTTAAAGCTTGTTCACATGGAATTTTGAACTATGCAAAATAATACATTGTGCTTTCATTTGTTTTCCCTGGGTTAATTACTTTAGTAACAGTCCAAATAAGAAAAATAAATTAACTAAAAGTAAATTTATCAAAATGAGACTTTTTTTATTTCATGAATTGTTCTAGTTGTAATTTTTGAGCCAAATGTCTTTTATACATAATACATATTCTCTCTATTATATACTATTCACACTGTGAGACTTTCTACTAGAAGTAGCAAATACAAATATATAAAGAGGTGTTTTAAGCATGTCTGTATTTTTATTTTTGAGACGGAGTCTCGCTCTGTGGCCCAGGTTGGAGTGCAGTGGCGCGATCTCGGTTCACTGCAATCTCTGCATCCCTGCTTGAGGCCATTCTCCTGTATCAGGCGCCCGCCACCACGCCCGGTTAATTTTGTGTGTGTGTGTGTGTGTGTGTGTGTGTGTGTGTGTGTGTGTGTGTCTGTGTGTATTTTTAGTAGAGATGTGGTTTCACGGTGTTGGCTAGGATGGTCTCGGTTTCCTGACCTCCTGATCCTCCCGCCAAAGCCTCCCAAAGTGCTGAGATTACAGGCGTGAGCCACTGTGCCCGGCCTGTACTCTTTAATACCTCTACATGTACCTTCTAAAATACATTTATTGGAAAAAAATGAGACTATATTAATATCAAATAAAGTAAACTTTAGAACAAACAAATTTACCAGAAACAGAAAGGGGACATTGCATAATGATTGTCTAGTCAAACCACTAAAAGATACAGCCATCCTAGATGTGAATGAATCACAAAGCAGAGCTACAAAATATGTGAAGCAAAACTGATAGAACTGAAAGGAGAAATGGGCAAATTCATAATTATAGTTGATTACTTCAAAACCATCTGTAAAACACTGATAGAACAACTAGACACAAAATTAACAAGGTTAGAGAAAATCTGAAAATCAAAAAGAAAAAAATTATCAACCATGAGGATCTAATAAGCCTTTACAGAACACACCAAAAGAACAGAATACACTGTTTTTAAATTGCCACACAACATATATGAAGATAAATCATATTTGGGGAATGAAACAAATCTTAACAAATACATTAGTTGAATCAATACAGAGTCTGTTCCTACTTTTTTTGTTTTTTTTGTTTTGTTTTGTTTGTTTTGTTTGTTTGTTTGTTTTGAGACAGAGTCTTGCTCTGTCACCCAGTCTAGAGTGCAGTGGTGTGATAGCTCACTACAGCTTCTGCCCCCTGGATTCAACCGATTCTCCTGGCTCAGCCTCCCAAGTAGCTAGGATTACAGATGCCCGCTACCACACTTAGCTAATTTTTGTATTTTTAGTAGAGACAAGGTTTTACAATGTTGGCCGGGTTGGTCTTGAACTCCTGATATCAAAGAATCCACCCACCTCAGCCTCCCAAACTGCTGGGATTATAGGCAAGAGCCATCAGGGTTGGCCGAGTGTGTTCTCTGATGACAATAGAATAACACTAGATTGAACAGAGAAAGATAACATGCAAATCTTCAAATACTTGAAATCTAATCAACAGCATTCAAACAGGAAGTCTTCAGAGAAATACAAACTACAGAGAAAGAAAATTAAAAAAAAATAACATGTTAATATATCAAAATTTGTGGAGACACAACTAGAACAGTGTTGAGAGGGAAACTTAAAGTACTAAAAGTTTACATTATAAATGAGGATGGGCCTCAGGTGAACAATGTAAGCTACTACCTCAAGAAATCAGAAAAAGAAGAGAAAAATAAAACCAAAGCAGTAAGGAAGAAAGAAATAATAAAGCCATAGCATAAATCAACGAAATTGAAAATAGAAAATAGAGAAGACAAAGCAAAATGTAGTTCTCTGAGAGATCAATAAAATTGAAAAAACTAACATAAAAAAGAAAAAGACTCAAATGAAGAATTATCAAGCATAAAATGAAAGTCATCACTGTAGTCCCAAAAAGAAAAAAGGAGCTGACATGGAAATACTATGAATAAATCTATACACACAAATTTAACAACTTAGATGAAATGGCCCAATTCCTCAAAATTTAAGGCATACATATTTTTTTAAATAATCACACAAAATAATGTAAGATTATCCTTTCTTTTCCAAGTTGTAGCCTCAGATGAAATGAGGATAACTTGATGTTAGATGTGATAATAACATTATCAGAGTTGTTTAAAATAAACTTAACAATCATTCCTGGTACAATGTAGATGAATTGGATGGTTAAAAAAAAGTAAAACAGGTAAGTCCTAGGTGAACAATAATCAAGACATAAGTGAAGGCAATAACAGTAGAAAATGTGGAGAATAAGACAGGTTCATGAGATTCAAGGAATTCTTAATAGGCTGAATTGGTTGGTTTGGTAGCCAAAATGAGCAATACTAATGTCATTAGTGGCCTTTCTTATCTTTGGTGAGAATGGTCAGCATTTTATCCACAGACAATGTCACATTTTCCTTCCATGCAAAGGTTATTTTTTTAGCAGAATGAAGTTAAGACTGAATGAGTACTGGTTCAGGGACATTATTTTTATTGTTGATGTGGTTCTTCTTTTCTGGTTTATTAATTTTTCTTTCTTATAATAAAATCTCCTATATGTTGTCATTGGGTGACTAGCCATCTCAGTTTGCCTGCGACTGTCCTGATTTTAACACTGAAAGTCCCACATCCAGGGAAACCCCCAAGTCACATGTAATATGGCCTGATTGGTTACTGTATCAGAATATAATATAAGAGAAATAAGTTCCTTATGGCATAAAGTTTATTTTATATTATATAATTGTGTCTGGACTGAGAGACACACATAAATATGTTCTATGAATTGCATAGTTACTATTTCCATTAACTAAGTAGATTTACAAGGGAAAACTCCAATTCTAGGTAGTACAGACTTATTCAGTGAAGAAAGTAAAATATGCACGTTTTATTATTCTGCATGGAAATTTAAGCAATAAACTTCCTTAGAGAATATAGTAAGTATAAGTTTTTGAAATTTTCTTTATGGTATACAGAAACGCTTATAAGTAAGTACTTAAACATAATTTACAATTTTATCTGTGTGAAGTGTGGGTGTTATTGCTTTAGTTAATCAACACTGTAAAGATGAAACATTATTTATTTCTTGATGGCGGTAGTGGGTATGACTTGTGGCTTGATATACAATTGTTTTCAAATCCTATTTGAAAGATTGTTTGCTTTTTACAAGAAAGAATGGCTTGTTTTGAAATCAGCCTGACTGCTTGTCTCCGTTTTTCTGACTTTACCAAAGTGCAATTGCAAACACAGCTCTGATGTGGAATTCTGTTTATTCTTCTTTGACAGGACTGCCTCATCCTTCTTTCATTGACTAACACATGGACTTTGTCAAGTTCAACTGCTGATGTCATCCCATTGGCCAGAAAGTGTTCATGGAAGGAGAGAAAATGCTGTCTTCTGGAACGCATGAGTGGTAGAATGCAGGAAAATGCAGGATAAGTTATATATGCATACATGTGAATATTTCATACATAACATGTTGACGAATAATTGTAATGGCCTTTTATCAAACTGAAGGTTCATGTACCTATATGTTTTGCTATTGATTTAACAATTATTCTATATTTAATCTGTGAAATTATTGAGTTAGAATTGAAATATACTTATAACTGCTTCATTAAAGAAAATGTTACATTTGTTATAGCTTTACTTAGCTCTACCTGTATATGCAATTGTACAATCAATATTTTTCATTTAATGCTTTAACATTTTTGCAACCAGAAATTATTAAAAAGCAACTATTTAAATAATAATCTTTATATCTGTTGTCATGTATCTATTTTCTACATAAGAAGATAAACATGTGATTTATCTGTGGAATATATGGACTGCATTAATAACTAGAACGGCCAGAACATCACAAGCTTACAAGATATTGTTTAGTTTAAATTTTAAAACTTGCTGCTAAATATTTATCTTATATATCTAAATTAAGTTATCAAATAAGCCAGATATAATCTTGACATTACAGAAACATGATTTCACTGAGTTTTTCTCTTTAGTAGTTCAGTAGTATATTCATTTATTCATCTAATGCTAATTAAGGGTCTACTGTGTTCCATTCAGCACAAGGCTAAGCATTGGCAATAGCTTAGGTATCCATAGTATATCTCTATATAGCTCTTACAATTTAGTTCCCTTGAAGTTAGAAATATCAAGATATGTCTTTTCTATCTATTATATACCTACTTATATATCGTTATGGGCTGAAAAGTGGCCCCAAAATTCATGTGTTGAAGTCCTAACCCCAAATATCTCAGAATAGGACTGTATTTGGAGATGGAGCCTTTAAGAAGTTACTAAAGTAGGATTAGGTCAGATGTGTGAGCCCTGATCTAATTTGACTGGTGTCCATATAAGAAGAGGAGATTAAGACACACGTAACACATAGAGAGATGACCGTGGGAAGACACAAGAAGGTGGCCATCTGCAAGCCAAGTAGGGAGGCCTCAGAAGGAGCTAAACTTGCTCACACCTTGATTGTGGATGTCTAGCCTTCAACCACCCTCTCTGTGGTATTTTCTTATGGCCGTCCTAGCCCTAGAAGACTAATACAATATCTAATCTCTCTCTCTCTCCCTCTCTCTCTCTCTCTGCATATATAATACTTGGTTTTTTTTGCTTTTTGCTTCTTTGGTTATCCACATACATGTAGAACTATCACTTTCTGTTAAATATAACTGCATCACTTTTTTATGGTTGTATACATGGATGTATCATGTATATGTATCATATATGTATAATATGTGTATATAGATATATAAATATATGTGTGTATATAGATATATAAACTCCTGAACTCTTTCAATCAATCATTGAGGTTACAAATTTTGCCAATCTTGTTGCATCTGGGACTCCCTTTCCATGCCTGCCACTTCTTTCCCCACCAAATTTTAAGAGGACAATAATGAAAGCAGAGGATCAACAAGGGAAAGCCTGCAGTAGTCTCTCTCTCTCTCTCTCTCTCTCTCTCTCTCTCTCTCTCTCTCTCTTTATCTATCTATCTATCTATCTAAAACCTTTACTTCATGAGGGCAGGAAAACCCTAGAGAATAAATAGTTTAATACATAGTATTTCACATTTCCAGGGATGATAACAATAAGAGCTTCCTACAGAATATTCTGCATTTTCCTGCACTGCCATTTATAATTTAATTTCTTATAAAATAATAAGCTTTGATTTAGACATGAGAAAAATAATCCTCACATAAGCATGACTTTTTAAAGTAGAACAGGAAACTTGATAAATCAAAGCATGTTATTTTTCCTTTGGATATTCCTAGTTCTGTGCCTTTATTAATCAATAAGCTTTCTGTAGAAATATATTTAAAACACAAGCTGAAAAACATTTACAGTTAGTTAAGGGTTTTTGGTTTTTTCTTAAGAGCTTAATCAAATAATAATGGGGTTTGTTGAAAGGATGGAGGAATTAAAATAATTACCGGAAGAATTAGAAATAAATATAGCCCAACAAAGGCCTCTGATGTTCATCATCCTTTATATTGGCTACCACAGGTTTTCCCTATTGTTCTTCTGCTTCATTATTGTCCTGTTACAATTTGGTGGGAAAGGAATTGGCAGGCATGGAGAGCGAGGCTCAGATGCAACAAGATTGGCAAAATTTTGATCATTATCACCTGAGTGATGGGTTGAAGTTTATTTTTCCATTTCGATTACGTTTGAATTTGTCACAATAAATAAATTAAAAGTATTAAGTACATGTAGCACACAGCTAAGACCTGAATAATCAAATATATTACATCGATGTAGGAGAAAATCTTTCTATCCCACCAAACACCCAAAATATGAATTTCATGCAATTTGCATACAACTGGTATTCAACTATATCATCCTCTTAAAATAATTACCCAAAGAGAAACTTAGGGTACTTCTTTTCTGCACTTTTCCAAATACTTGTTTTTTGCTCTTTGCTTGTTTGTTTGTCCACACATGTAGAGTTATCACTTTCTGTTAAACACAACTGCAACATTTTTTTATGGATGTATCATGCTTTTTTTTTTTTTTTTTTTTTTTTTTTTTTTGAGACGGAGTCTCGCTCTGTCGCCCAGGCTGGATTGCAGTGGCCCGATCTCGGCTCACTGCAAGCTCCGCCTCCCGGGTTCACGCCATTCTCCTGCCTCAGCCTCCGGAGTAGCTGGGACTACAGGCGCCCGCCACCACGCCCGGCTAGTTTTTTTTTTTGTAGCTTTTAGTAGAGACGGGGTTTCATCGTGTTAGCCAGGATGGTCTCGATCGCCTGACCTCGTGATCCGCCCGTCTCGGCCTCCCAAAGTGCTGGGATTACAGGCTTGAGCCACCGCGCCCGGCCACATGCTTTTAATTTAACTAAATCCCAATTACTTGTACTGTAAATATTACAAGCTATGATGTAGTATCCATGTGAATATAAGTAAATGAACTTCTGTGAGTATATATGTTAGTTAAATTCGTAGCAGAAAGATTGCTAGACATATACATTTTGAATTTTAATAGATATTATCACATTTTTCCACTGAAGTGTTGCACCTATTTACATGCTCAGTAAATGTAAAAGCCATTTTTTCAGTAAGAATACCATTAATTCCATTTAGTTTAGTTTACTTTGTTTATTGTCAAGCTGAATGGAATTCCATTGTTGTTATGATTGGCACATCGTTTTTTCCACTTTCTTTTTAATAACAAATATATTTTGAGTATTTTTTTAATTAAGGAAATTTACCCTTTTTTATATTGAATATTTATTGTTTGTGTACTATTTTTAATGAATGATCTATTATTGTGAATTACATAATATTAATCACTAGCCCTTAGATTTTTATATTTTCTATTGCTTAGAAAGGCTATTTTCACTTTGAGATTATTAAAAATTTGACCTGTGTTTTCTTAATCTAGAGTAAAACATGCTCTAAAATTTATGAATCTTGAAACTATTTGTAACAAATTTTTGTTTAAATATTAGAGTAGGGTTTTATTTTTATTTTTAATTTTGTTATCTACTTATTTCAATACTTATTCATTTATTCTTACTCATTCATTAGTTTATTCATTTATATATGTGTTAACTGTGTCATACCTTTTCCTAGTACCGACGATGATATAGCAGTGAAAGGTAATCAGACAAATTATTTCTCCTTATGAAGTTTATATTGTTAGGGAGAACAAGTGCATAAATAAATAATAAAACTATTGTAAGTTAGATGATAGGCATGAATGTAGCAAGCATGTGGAGATTAAGTGGAAGGGCATTCTACAGAAAGGCAAAAAGAATGAAGACTCCAATACATTCCAATGAAGGAAATTCTTTCTGTGCATGGATTGCAGTTAAATCAGTATCATAGAAGAAGAATTTTGGAGATGAGTTAGAATGATTGGGATAAAATATCTAAAATTGGCTTATTAAACTTTGCAAGGTTTGGGAGTTTATTCTGAGAGTGGTTGAAACTATTAGAGAGTTTTTTGTTTGTTTGTTTGTTTGTTTGAGACGGAGTCTCGCTCTGTCACCCGGGCTGCAGTGCAGTGGCACCATCTCGGCTCACTGCAAGCTCCGCCTCCCGGGTTCACGCCATTCTCCTGCCTCAGCCTCCCGAGTAGCTGGGACTACAGGCGCCCGTCACCTCGCCCGGCTAGTTTTTTGTATTTTTTTTTTTAGTAGAGACGGGGTTTCACTGGGTTAGCCAGGATGGTCTCGATCTCCTGACCTCGTGATCCGCCCATCTCGGCCTCCGAAAGTGCTGGGATTACAGGCTTGAGCCACCGCGCCCGGCTTATTAGAGAGTTTTAAAAAGGAAAGTGAGATAACTGAATTTGCCTTTAGGAAGGTTAAGTCGGCCTGTCACATTGAGAATATACTGGCCTGAGAAAAAATATCAGGAGGATTATTAGGATCCTAGGGCAAAACTCCAGGAAAGAGGTGACAGCTGTATTAAGTAGTGATTGGAATCCAGACATATTCTGAAGCTAGAGCCACAGGATCTGTTCTTAGTTATGTTATTGGAAATGAAATAAAGAGAGAAATCAAGTTATGTCTCAAAAATATTTAGCCAGAGCATCTCGAAGTCTTATGTTTCCCTTTACAGAATCAAAAAAAAGTACTAAGGGAATAGGGTTGCAGGAGCAAGAATAAGGACACGTTTAGTTAAAGATACTTAGTAGACATCTGAATTAAAATATAGGAAATTGAATAGAGAAGGCTAGAGATAAAAATTTGGGCATCACTGGCCAAGAAATTAGATGACATCACCAGGGAGAGAGTATGAATTCAGAACAGGTCTGGTCGTCACATGTTGGTAAAGGATGTGGTCGTCTGTGGCAAAATGATGGAAAAACAAAGCAAAGTAAAAATCAAAGCTTTTAAGAAGACAAGAACTGTGTCATCTCCTCACCTGTAAACAGCAGAAAATAATAAATTGTATCTTCAAAGAGTCCCTTTAAGAGTGCATTAGATCAAACCAGTTTCTATCTTTAGACCGTTAGGCTCAATTTTGAAAGTGGGGAGAAATTGTATGATTGACAGGACAGATTAGGGTACTTTGGTTTTCTCCAACTGTATTTAATGAGATTTTCCCAAAAGAAAGATCAAGGCTTAGAAGAGTACGGGGAAGCTGGATAAACAAAAACTTAAGATGTAATTACAGCTTCTTATTTTGGTATAAATTCAATCTATACACCTTAACGTAGCCTACAAGACTCGAATAAACTAGATATGCCTTCCTGGACAACATTTTTCTCATATAACTCTAGCTCCTCACACTATACTCTAGCAACACTGATCTTTTTAGGTTTATTGAGTACTCCAAGCATTTTTAATTTCCAGCTTGCTGAATTTTAAGTCTCAACTAAAACATCATCCTCTTCTATGAATCTTATCTAAAGCAGCTAGTCCTGTCTCCTCAATTCCTGTTACCCTACTATGCCTCTATTTCTTTTATAACATTTACAAATGTTCTGGTTTATTCTCTCTTCTCTCATCCGTGTCAAATGCAAGCTACTAGTAGATGTGGATATTTTTTCTATCCACTTCACTGATCTATATAAGAATCTAGAAGTGTAAAAACACATAGGAGTTGCTTAATAAATTTAGATTGAATACATAAAATTGTTAATCCACCTGAATTGAAGCCCTAGTTCCTTATCCGTGTTTTCCAACATTTCTCAAACTATAGCCTTCAAACCATTCACATCAAAGTTGTGGCATGTGGATTACAAGTACAGATTTCTTGGTCCTATTTTAGCACTACAGCTAAGACTGTAGGATTGGGCCATAGCAAAATGCATTTATATAAGACCTCAGTAATTCTTATAGAATCTAAAGTTTGTAACCATAGTTACTGAAAGTATATTTACTCATGGTGTTACATAATACTACATTACTTTCTTATTCTAAGAGAGAAAAAAGATTAGAAGGAATATTCCCTACACCAAGTAGCTGACAATTAATGGCCAGTTCCAGGTGCCAAAAAAAAAAAAAAAAAATGATGAACTGTGAACAAAATTGCTGAAAATAAATCTAGCTGATATTGTTTATATAAATGTAAACAATGATCTGTTTTCCAATTTATATGTCGTATCATATGCACTGGGTCGAACCACTTATTAGACTTTTTGTGAATGTTATTATATGTATGCCTGACATATAGTGAGTACTCAATAATTATTTATTAAAAATATTAATGTGAAAGTAAAATTGATATTAAAATAATTTTTAAGTGAAATAAATTTAAAATACTGTCATTTAGCATGCAGTCATCCTTAAAATATTATTAAGGAGATATTTTGTATTCTTTTATTTTATGATAAGGTTTTGGACTCCAACGTGATTTTTTGTTTTTGAGACACACTCTCGCTCTTGCCCAGGCTTGAGTGCAGTGGCCCAATCTCGGCTCACTGCAACCTCCACCTCCCGAGTTCAAGCAATTCTCCTGCCTCAGCCTCCCCAGTAGCTGGGACTACGGGCCTGCGCCACCACACCCAGCTAATTGTTTATATTTTTAGTAGAGATAGGGTTTCACCATATTGGCCAGGCTGATCTCCAACTCCTGACCTCCTGATCCCCTGGCCTTGGCCTTTCAAAGTACTGGGATGTGTGAGCCACATCCCAGTGTGAGCCACCACGCCTGGCCCAACATCATTTTTTCACACTTACAGCACAGCTCAACTTGGACTAGCTACATTTCAGGTGCTCCATAGCCACATGGGACTCATCGCTACCATATTGGAAAGCATAGCTCTAGAATCTCATCTCTGATTTTAAGATATTCTAATGTTAGACTTTTTCCATCATGAGCTACTTAGAGTAGCTCTTGCTTTCAAAAACAAGGAAACAGTAGGCCAGGCACAGTGGCTTATGCCTGTAATCCCAGCACTTTGGGAAGTCAAGGAGGGCAGATTACGCTGTCAGGAGATCGAGACCATCCTGCCTAACACGTGAAACCCTGTCTCTACAAAAAAAAAAAAAAAAAAAAAAAATTAGCTGGGCGTGGTGGCAGGCACCTGTGAAGTCCCAGCTACACAGGAGGCCGAAGCAGGCGGATCACCTGAGGTCAGGAGTTCAAGACCAGCCTGACCAACATGGAGAAACCCCATCTCTACTAAAAATACAAAATTAGCCACCTGTGGTGGCGCATGCCTGTAATCCCAGTACTGGGGAGGCTGAAGCAGGAGAATCATTTGAACCCAGGAGAGAAAGGTTGCGGTGAGCTGAGATCACACTATTGGACTCCAGCCTGGGCAACAAGAGCAAAACTCTGTCTCAAAAAAAAAAAAAAAAGAAAAAGAAAAAAAGAAAAGAAAAGAAAAAAGAAAAAAGTTATATTGCTTTTAATTTTCTTCATTTTCTACACAGGGTCTCAATTTGCTCTCTAACCACCCTCTCATTGACATTGATAGCAAAAACACACGCTGACACACATAGGCATACACAACGTGCAACTTAAATCTGACATTGAAAAGAAATGTAATATTTCCCAATTCGTAATATTTTCTTCCTACTTAGCCGAATGTTAATTCAATTTCTTCAAGGTTTCTTCTTTTACCCCCTTTTCTTCCTTTTGCACTAAGGTCATGTAAGGCTGCATGTATCTTACATACTCATGGGAAAGAAAATGAACTGCTCCTTTTGTGCGTTCTTTGGTCTACACCGTAGCCACAAGTTCTGTGTCTGGCTCATTTACCTTCTGGTGCTTGATCACAGCATGGTAGAGATCCACATGTTCTGCTTGCTGCCTTGTTTCTTGTTTTGGCTTTTGCTGGCACTCCTGATACTGTTAGGCCTGATGCAACTCCCGTTTGATTATCGACTAAGTAGTTAAGCCTCACCCCTCTTTTTGGTGATTATCCTGCTGAAATGGTAGCAAACACCCCATAACTTCCACATCACTCCAGGACGTGGGAGCACCTCAGAATTCTACACAGGACACTCAAAGGAATGAGGTGCTGCTGCACTAGTTCAGGTTGATCTGTACAGGAAGCTCTTTCCGCCACTTCTCTACCATTCAGATGCACTTTTAAATGCAGAAATCCACTAACCATGGACTTCCACTGTAAAGGACTAAAAAGAGGGGAAATGAAAAGGAGGAAATATTTAGCTTAGCATTTAAAAATATTACCATGATAAAAATTAACTGCACTATCATAAGAATTAGGTAGACACAAGTTCCATGGGCATAAAGAGAACATTTCTACAAAGTTATTGAAATGCATTTAAAAATATTTTGAAAACAACCATTTCACATTATTTTTTCCCAAAGTATTATTATTTTGTGGATGATTGAGTAAAGTTTTAAGAAAAAATAACATCAGAAGGGGGAAGAAAGAGAAAAATCAGGAACTTTTTTTATACATACTCTTTTTTTTTTTTTTTTTTTTAAATTTTATTTTATTTTATTTTATTTTTTTTTTTAATTTATTTATTATTATTATACTGTAAGTTGTAGGGTACATATGCATAACGTGCAGGTTTGTTACATATGTATACTTGTGCCTTGTTGGTGTGCTGCACCCATCAACTCGTCATTTACATCAGGTATAACTCCCAATGCAATCCCTCCCCCCGCCCCCCTCCCCATGATAGGCCCCGGTGTGTGATGTTCCCCTTCCCGAGTCCAAGTGATCTCATTGTTCAGTTCCCACCTATGAGTGAGAACATGCGGTGTTTGGTTTTCTGTTCTTGTGATAGTTTGCTAAGAATGATGGATTCCAGCTGCATCCATGTCCCTACAAAGGACACAAACTCATCCTTTTTTATGGCTGCATAGTATTCCATGGTGTATATATGCCACATTTTCTTAATCCAATCTGTCACTGATGGACATTTGGGTTGATTCCAAGTCTTTGCTATTGTGAATAGTGCTGCAATAAACATACGTGTGCATGTGTCTTTATAGCAGCATAATTTATAATCCTTTGGGTATATACCCAGTAATGGGATGGCTGGGTCATATGGTACATCTAGTTCTAGATCCTTGAGGAATCGCCATACTGTTTTCCATAATGGTTGAACTAGTTTACAATCCCACCAACAGTGTAAAAGTGTTCCTATTTCTCCACATCCTCTCCAGCACCTGTTGTTTCCTGACTTTTGAATGATCGCCATTCTAACTGGTGTGAGATGGTATCTCATTGTGGTTTTGATTTGCATTTCTCTGATGGCCAGTGATGATGAGCATTTTTTCATGTGTTTGTTGGCTGTATGAATGTCTTCTTTTGAGAAATGTCTATTCATATCCTTTGCCCACTTTTTGATGGGGTTGTTTGTTTTTTTCTTGTAAATTTGTTGGAGTTCTTTGTAGGTTCTGGATATTAGCCCTTTGTCAGATGAGTAGATTGCAAAAATTTTCTCCCATTCTGTAGGTTGCCTGTTCACTCTGATGGTAGTTTCTTTTGCTGTGCAGAAGCTCTTTAGTTTAATGAGATCCCATTTGTCAATTTTGGCTTTTGCTGCCGTTGCTTTTGGTGTTTTAGACATGAAGTCTTTGCCCATGCCTATGTCCTGAATGGTACTACCTAGATTTTCCTCTAGGATTTTTATGGTATTAGGTCTAACATTTAAGTCTCTAATCCATCTTGAATTAATTTTCGTATAAGGAGTAAGGAAAGGATCCAGTTTCAGCTTTCTACTTATGGCTAGCCAATTTTCCCAGCACCATTTATTAAATAGGGAATCCTTTCCCCATTTCTTGTTTCTCTCAGGTTTGTCAAAGATCAGATGGCTGTAGATGTGTGGTATTATTTCTGAGGACTCTGTTCTGTTCCATTGGTCTATATCTCTGTTTTGGTACCAGTACCATGCTGTTTTGGTTACTGTAGCCTTGTAGTATAGTTTGAAGTCAGGTAGCGTAATGCCTCCAGCTTTGTTCTTTTGACTTAGGATTGTCTTGGCAATGTGGGCTCTTTTTTGGTTCCATATGAACTTTAAAGCAGTTTTATCCAATTCTGTGAAGAAACTCATTGGTAGCTTGATGGGGATGGCATTGAATCTATAAATTACCTTGGGCAGTATGGCCATTTTCACGATATTGATTCTTCCTATCCATGAGCATGGTATGTTCTTCCATTTGTTTGTGTCCTCTTTTATTTCACTGAGCAGTGGTTTGTAGTTCTCCTTGAAGAGGTCCTTTACATCCCTTGTAAGTTGGATTCCTAGGTATTTGATTCTCTTTGAAGCAATTGTGAATGGAAGTTCATTCATGATTTGGCTCTCTGTTTGTCTGTTACTAGTGTATAAGAATGCTTGTGATTTTTGCACATTAATTTTGTATCCTGAGACTTTGCTGAAGTTGCTTATCAGCTTAAGGAGATTTTGGGCTGAGACAATGGGCTTTTCTAAATATACAATCATGTCATCTGCAAACAGGGACAATTTGACTTCTTCTTTTCCTAACTGAATACCCTTGATTTCTTTCTCTTGCCTGATTGCCCTAGCCAGAACTTCCAACACTATGTTGAATAGGAGTGGTGAGAGAGGGCATCCCTGTCTTGTGCCAGTTTTCAAAGGGAATTTTTCCAGTTTTTGCCCATTCAGTATGATATTGGCTGTGGGTTTGTCATAAATAGCTCTTATTATTTTGAGGTACGTTCCATCAATACCGAATTTATTGAGCGTTTTTAGCATGAAGGGCTGTTGAATTTTGTCAAAAGCCTTTTCTGCATCTATTGAAATAATCATGTGGTTCTTGTCTTTGGTTCTGTTTATATGCTGGATTATGTTTATTGATTTGCGAATGTTGAACCAGCCTTGCATCCCAGGGATGAAGCCCACTTGATCATGGTGGATAAGCTTTTTGATGTGTTGCTGAATCCGGTTTGCCAGTATTTTATTGAGGATTTTTGCATCGATGTTCATCAGGGATATTGGTCTAAAATTCTCTTTTTTTGTTGTATCTCTGCCAGGCTTTGGTATCAGGATGATGTTGGCCTCATAAAATGAGTTAGGGAGGATTCCCTCTTTTTCTATTGATTGGAATAGTTTCAGAAGGAATGGTACCAACTCCTCCTTGTACCTCTGGTAGAATTCAGCTGTGAATCCATCTGGTCCTGGACTTTTTTTGGTTGGTAGGCTATTAATTGTTGCCTCGATTTCAGAGCCTGCTATTGGTCTATTCAGGGATTCAACTTCTTCCTGGTTTAGTCTTGGAAGAGTGTAAGTGTCCAGGAAATTATCCATTTCTTCTAGATTTTCCAGTTTATTTGCGTAGAGGTGTTTATAGTATTCTCTGATGGTAGTTTGTATTTCTGTGGGGTCGGTGGTGATATCCCCTTTTTCATTTTTAATTGCGTCGATTTGATTCTTCTCTCTTTTCTTCTTTATTAGTCTTGCTAGTGGTCTGTCAATTTTGTTGATCTTTTCAAAAAACCAACTCCTGGATTCATTGATTTTTTGGAGGGTTTTTTGTGTCTCTATCTCCTTCAGTTCTGCTCTGATCTTAGTTATTTCTAGCCTTCTGCTAGCTTTCGAATGTGTTTGCTCTTGCTTCTCTAGTTCTTTTAATTGCGATGTTAGAGTGTCAATTTTAGAACTTTCCTGCTTTCTCTTGTGAGCATTTAGTGCTATAAATTTCCCTCTACACACTGCTTTAAATGTGTCCCAGAGATTCTGGTATGTTGTATCTTTGTTCTCATTGGTTTCAAAGAACATCTTTATTTCTGCCTTCATTTCGTTATGTACCCAGTAGTCATTCAGGAGCAGGTTGTTCAGTTTCCATGTAGTTGAGCGGTTTTGATTGAGTTTCTTAGTCCTGAGTTCTAGTTTGATTGCACTGTGGTCTGAGAGACAGTTTGTTATAATTTCTGTTCTTGTACATTTGCTGAGGAGTGCTTTACTTCCAATTACGTGGTCAATTTTGGAATAAGTACGATGTGGTGCTGAGAAGAATGTATATTCTGTTGATTTGGGGTGGAGAGTTCTATAGATGTCTATTAGGTCTGCTTGCTGCAGAGATGAGTTCAATTCCTGGATATCCTTGTTAACTTTCTGTCTCGTTGATCTGTCTAATGTTGACAATGGAGTGTTGAAGTCTCCCATTATTATTGTATGGGAGTCTAAGTCTCTTTGTAAGTCTTTAAGGACTTGCTTTATGAATCTGGGTGCTCCTGTATTGGGTGCATATATATTTAGGATAGTTAGCTCTTCCTGTTGAATTGATCCCTTTACCATTATGTAATGGCCTTCTTTGTCTCTTTTGATCTTTGATGGTTTAAAGTCTGTTTTATCAGAGACTAGTATTGCAACCCCCGCTTTTTTTTGTTCTCCATTTGCTTGGTAAATCTTCCTCCATCCCTTTATTTTGAGCCTATGTATGTCTCTGCGTGTGAGATGGGTCTCCTGAATACAGCAGACTGATGGGTCTTGACTCTTTATCCAGTTTGCCAGTCTGTGTCTCTTAATTGGAGCATTTAGTCCATTTACATTTAAGGTTAAGATTGTTATGTGTGAACTTGATCCTGCCATTATGATATTAACTGGTTATTTTGCTCATTAGTTGATGCAGTTTCTTCCTAGCCTCGATGGTCTTTACATTTTGGCATGTTTTTGAGATGGCTGGTACCGGTTGTTCCTTTCCATGTTGAGTGCTTCCTTCAGGGTCTCTTGTAAGGCAGGCCTAGTGGTGACAAAATCTCTAAGCATTTGCTTATCTGTAAAGGATTTTATTTCTCCTTCACTTATGAAACTTAGTTTGGCTGGATATGAAATTCTGGGTTTAAAATTCTTTTCTTTAAGAATGTTGAATATTGGCCCCCACTCTCTTCTGGCTTGGAGAGTTTCTGCCGAGAGATCTGCTGTGAGTCTGATGGGCTTCCCTTTGTGGGTAACCCGACCTTTCTCTCTGGCTGCCCTTAAGATTTTTTCCTTCATTTCAACTTTGGTGAATCTGGCAATTATGTGTCTTGGAGTTGCTCTTCTCGAGGAGTATCTTTGTGGCGTTCTCTGTATTTCCTGGATTTGAATGTTGGCCTGCCCTACTAGGTTGGGGAAGTTCTCCTGGATGATATCCTGAAGAGTGTTTTCCAACTTGGTTCCATTTTCCCCCTCACTTTCAGGCACCCCAATCAGACGTAGATTTGGTCTTTTTACATAATCCCATACTTCTTGCAGGCTTTGTTCATTTCTTTTTCTTCTTTTTTCTTTTGGTTTCTCTTCTCGCTTCATTTCATTCATTTGATCCTCAATTGCTGATACTCTTTCTTCCAGTTGATCGAGTCGGTTACTGAAGCTTGTGCATTTGTCACGTATTTCTCGTGTCATGGTTTTCATCTCTTTCATTTCGTTTATGACCTTCTCTGCATTAATTAGTCTAGCCGTCAATTCTTCCACTTTTTTTTCAAGATTTTTAGTTTCTTTGCGCTGGGTACGTAATTCCTCCTTTAGCTCTGAGAAATTTGATGGACTGAAGCCTTCTTCTCTTATCTCGTCAAAGTCATTCTCCGTCCAGCTTTGATCCGTTGCTGGCGATGAGCTGCGCTCCTTTGCCGGGGGAGATGCGCTCTTGTTTTTTGAATTTCCAGCTTTTCTGCCCTGCTTTTTCCCCATCTTTGTGGTTTTATCTGCCTCTGGTCTTTGATGATGGTGATGTACTGATGGGGTTTTGGTGTAGGTGTCCTTCCTGTTTGATAGTTTTCCTTCTAACAGTCAGGACCCTCAGCTGTAGGTCTGTTGGAGATTGCTTGAGGTCCACTCCAGACCCTGTTTGCCTGGGTAACAGCAGCAGAGGCTGCAGAAGATAGAATATTTCTGAACAGCAAGTGTACCTGTCTGATTCTTGCTTTGGAAGCTTCCTCTCAGGGGTGTACTCCACCCTGTGAGGTGTGGGGTGTCAGACTGCCCCTAGTGGGGGATGTCTCCCCGTTAGGCTACTCAGGGGTCAGGGACCCGCTTGAGCAGGGAGTCTGTCCCTTCTCAGATCTCAACCTCCGTGTTGGGAGATCCACTGCTCTCTCCAAAGCTGTCAGACAGAGTCGTTTGCGTCTGCAGAGGTGTCTGCTGCTTTGTTATTGTTTTCTGTGCCCTGCCCCCAGAGGTGGAGTCTACAGAGACAGGCAGGTTTCCTTGAGCTGCTGTGAGCTCCACCCAGTTCGAGCTTCCCAGCAGCTTTGTTTACCTACTTAAGCCTCAGCAATGGCGGGCGCCCCTCCCCCAGCCTCGCTGCTGCCTTGCCGGTAGATCACAGACTGCTGTAATAGCAATGAGGGAGGCTCCGTGGGTGTGGGACCCTCCCGGCCAGGTGTGGGATATGATCTCCTGGTGTGCCTGTTTGCTCAAAGCGCAGTATTGGGGTGGGAGTTACCCGATTCTCCAGGTGTTGTGTGTCTCAGTTCCCCTGGCTAGGAAAAGGGATTCCCTTCCCCCTTGCGCTTCTCAGGTGAGGCAATGCCTCGCCCTGCTTCAGCTCTCGCTGGTCGGGCTGCAGCAGCTGACCAGTACCGATCGTCCGGCACTCCCCAGTGAGATGAACCCAGTACCTCAGTTGAAAATGCCGAAATCACCGGTCTTCTGTGTCGCTGGCGCTGGGAGTTGAAGACTGGAGCTGCTCCTATTCGGCCATCTTGCTCCGCCCCCTATACATACTCTTAAAGGTCTTACTAACCCTAAGTAATTTGAGGCTTTGGTAAGACTCTTAACATTTTTCTCGAAATGAAGATATTCTTCCATTTAAAATTCCTTTTAGTGCTGGGAGACAAAAATAAATCAATTCTTAGCTATAATGATTTGAAGGATTTGAACTTTTCCAGCTGAATCAAATGTCATATGAGTTATCCTTATGTCTTATAGCTATTATTCTAACACAGTTCACTTTAATGATGCTCTGTCCACAGAATCACCATCTGTTTTTGACCTTTTTAACTTAGAAGTTACTCAGTTCTTGCCAGAAAATTATTTCTCCTTTTGTCTCCTTCTGTCAGATTATTTGAACTAATGTTTTTCCTTTATTTAGTAATCTGTCTTAAGGTTGTTTCCTTCCAATTCTTATAACTTTTAACTTCGTTATTAGAACTCAAAGCTATACCAAATCTAGATAGATTTCTGATAGTTTTATACACAGAAAATATTAAGAATTAACTGAATGTAAAGTAAGTTGGAGATGGTTCTATTGGCTTTCACTGAGGCTCTTTAAATAAACCATATCACTCTAATGCATACAACATACAACTATTTCATAAATAAATTTCATGTAATAAAATATATTTAGGTTGATATCATTTATCATGTGAATCACAAGCAAAATCTCCACTGTAAAGTAAAAGCAATTAAAACACACGCGCGCACGCGGTCACACACACCCCTCTAGTACTAGCATGTTTTCTAAACCAGGTTTAATCATATGCCATTGTCGTTGCTGAAATGTCAAATAGCCTACTGATAAATTTCACCAACATAGCATTGATACTGAAGATGATAGCAGAGTTGTCCTTATGCTTACAAAAAGGGAAGACCATAAGTAAGGCAGACCATTTGCCTTTACTTAACCTGTGAGGAGCTAACTAATTGATAACATCTGTTGAAGATAACCTGCTAGGGGTGAGTCAGTTGAAGCAGGGGAAAAAGCCAGATTTTGAGTTTCACTTGTTCTATAAAACCGACATACAGAACCATTTCAATGTATGTGATATGTTTTATAATTAATTTAGTTTTTTTCAAATAGTTGATATATTTTCTTACATATCCAAGTTCAGACTAATGCCTCTAAGCTTCTGTAGAAGATTTTGATAAGCATAAGCAATTTAATTAATTTATTTTATTTTGAGTTTCATTATCACCTATTTGGGCCTGTGACTAAATAATTCAAGTTATGTCTTTGTTTCATCAGACTCTAACATTTAGTCTGTAAAAATATCTGTTTAGATTGTACAAAATTCAACATACAGTTATAATTAGTGTTTATATTTTAATATGATAAATTCAGGAGGCTACTGTTCTTAAACATAACACTTGAAAGTGAAACACTTTAAAAGAAAATGTACTTTTAGTTCTACGGTTGTTCGATTTCTTCAGCTTATAAATGAGTAAGTATTTCCATACCATGTAGAGAATCACTGCAAGGCACCCTGTAACTTCCTCATCACCCTCTGGGGCATGCAAGGTTTGATAGTGAAAAATTTAAGACTAGTCTTTTCAAGTTAAAGTTAGTAATAAGGTAATTGATACCAACATGAATTGTCTTGAAAGAATCAGATATGTATGTGTGATCTTACAAGTTTCCCATTCCTGGTCTACATTATCTTTAAGCCCTGATTTGTCAAATGCTAGCCTGCTTTTTGCAAAACTCTCTTAACCATTTTCAACATAAGAGTCAATCTGGTAAAGATAGAGTTCCATTGACCCTTACGTAATTAATTGCCTTTATCTTTCTTTATAATTCTTCTGATAAATGTTTTGCCACTCTCCTTAGTCTCTTTAACCTTTATGCAGACTTGAACATTAGAGATTAAGTGATTTTGGTGGCAATCTCTCTATATATGTAATTTTATGACTTCTGAGGTATAGAAGTTATTGATACATTTCAGGATGAAATTAAAAAAAATTGTGGCCTCATACACAGAAATTTATTTATTATGAAATAGTACATGCTTTCATCTACATGTTTTTTAATGAAATTATTGTAAGTACTTTTTAACTATAGTGATTTATTTTACCACCAGTTAACCAGATGTGATGAATTTTTGAGTGGAACATATCTAGAATTATTTCTTCTACTATTTCCTACTTGTGTTAGATTTCCCACATTCTAATACAATGGACATGTAAAATATTTTATCAACCTCTTTTTGTCAATGTAAAATTTGCATTTCATGTCAGCATATACTATCATTGCCACCCAAATTTGCATTTTAACACTTCTTAATAACTACAAAGATCAAATTGCTCAAATATGTATTAACCACACAGTTGAGATCATCCTCATTGCATACACAAGGAAAAATCTATGTATTTAGACAGATCATTGCTTTTAAATATTGGATTTAAGCTTATTGTGATACACACTCAGATTTGCTGTTCAATTTCCCTTCAATGATCCATGAGTGTAGACAGAAGCTTCTATCCATAGCAGAGAGCTGCTTTTGCTTAGGTGACAATCCTTCTTGAGACAATTGGTATTCAATAACTCGTAAATAGGTGAAATAAAGTTCCAGTTTTCTTTGTTCAACACAGTATAACTCCAAAGAACTATTTTATTTCCAGATCTCCTTGTGGAGTTGTCCAAGGCTGCCATCTATATTGCAGTTTGACTTCTCTGCTCAGTCCTGTCTGCCCCTTTCCCTGCATAGCTGCAACATGTGGTAGAGCCCAATTTTATGACTGTGGTACACAAACTGTGGCAGGAGTAGAGATTTACTTCACCAGAATTGTACAACAAGGAGTCAAGATAATATTCAGATTAAATTTTCTATATGTTTCTCCTCTTGGAGAAATTTCAAGTTTAGGCATACAAAAATTAGTTAAAATGGGTTTTTCTATAGACATAGATCCGGATTGGAGAAGCTACCTTGGCAGATGGTATATCTAAATGGCATATCTAAATAGTCCTAGAAGGGGAAAGAGATAGAATTATCTCTGAAAAGCCACTTTATAATACAAGAAGTTGGTTTCTCAGAAGTGATTTCAGTGACTATCAGCCACCAACAGAACTATAGTATTTTACAGTCTTATAATGATAAATTAGCATTCAAGGGCTTTTCCTCTCCAGGTTTCTATGGCAACCTCTGTACCACATACTCATTAGAAAGAAGTTCTGTTTAATTGATCTACTAATGTATTGCTTAATAGTAACTGTTAAGCAGTCTTTTGTTTCCAGGTCATATTTAGGGTTCACATATTTGCATAAAAGCATTTCGTTAGCTGAAACCAATCATTACTAGTAATTTTCTTTCTTTAGTTTAAAATAACTAAACCCTCATTGAGGTTTTCTGAATAGCAAATATTTATATCTTGGAGAATAGGCTTTCTGTGTGAGCTTGGCTTGCTTTGTTTCTGTGAGCAGCAAGAAAATTACAGAGCTTGAAAATGTTAATCAGGGAAGACAAGAAGAAGGTGTCTTTTTCTCCAGTTGAAATGCAAATTTACAGTGACGCTAACTATAGGCCATATCCAATATTTGATGACAAAGTTGTAATGGATAAATATAATTTAGAATGCACAGTAGTTATCCACTACATAACTTTCACTAATTAGAATTTTCACATGTTTCATGCAATGCAATTGAGACACTTTTAACTAAGCTGTTTCTTGCATTTCAAGTCCCTCCAAAGGCCCAAGCTTAAGAATGCACTTGTCATAGGGTTTAAATTAGCCTAAAAATAAACACTAATACAACTGATGGGTCCTTTTTTTTTAATTTGGAGTATGGAACAAGGTACCGGTTTTTTTTTTTCGATATTTATTAAAATATATCACCAAGTTTATTCTACATAGTACACTGAGAACTTAAAATATTTTGAGCCACTCAGTCATGCCAGCCATTAAAAAATATACAGTCGTTTCATGTAATTAAATATATTTAGTTTGATATCACTCATCGAAAATCAAAAATAAAAGTATTTCCATTGTCAAGATAAAGATGTCTTTAAAAAATTTTAAGACTTCATCTATTCAGTTGACTCAATAAATATTAATTGGATACATGTAATGTACCAACAAGTACTAAATATTAGACTACTAAAGAAGGCAAGCAAGAATTTTACACTCATAAAATATGCATATAACTCCTATTTCACTAAAAAGAATCATTAAACAAATGTTTGTGTGCCTGTCATGTACGGGGCAATGTAACATAATGTGATATCCAACATGATTATGCCAATCAATTGTGGAACTGGGTTTTATACTGAAGTGTTTGATCCCAAATCCTATTCTGTTTCCATTATACTTTCTGCGGTAGAATGTGTACATATCTAAAAAGAAGAGGTGCTATTATCTCTAATTTATCTCAACTACTATTGGTGTTTGTCGTAGATCTAGTTCTCCCAGAGATCTTATTTGCCACAGTTCATATTCCGGCCATTCTTCAGAAGAATATTTTCCATACCATCAGCTCTATTGTTCAGAATTTCCTGAGATGCTAAGTACAGTATAAAACAGCCAGTTATCTAGAGAAGAAAAATAGGGTGGGTGAAGAGAGAAGAAGTTTAGGGCATGGGCATTGAGGCTCAATACACTTGAGATCAAATACTTGTTCTCTAGCCTGTGCAAACTATAAGTCTCTCACTTCCTCTTAGCGATAAAATGGCAGTAATGAATATGATTTATGAGAGTGCACAAAATAACATAACAATTGCAAGATTATATTTGTTTTTTTAAATTATCACTGATGTAAATATCCTTGACATTAGCTTAAGATACTGGACAGGACACAGTGGCTCATGTCTATAATCCCAGCGCTTTGAGAGGCCGAAGCAGGCAGATTATTTGAGGTCAGGTGTTCGAGACCAGCCTGACCCACCTACCTGGTGAAACCTCCTCTCTGCTAAAAACAAAAATTAGCCAGGCATGGTGGTGTGCACCTAGAATCCCAGCTACTCAGAAGGCTGTGGCAGGAGAATCGCTTGAACCTGGGAGGTGGAGGGTGCTGTGAGCTGAGATCACTCCATGGCACTCCTGGGTGACAGAGCAAGACTCTGTCTCAAAATAATAATATATAAATAAATATTTTAAAAGATACTGAAGAGTAGGAATAGAGTAGATATGAAGGGAATTCAACATCTCTCTTTTCTCTTGGAGAAAAGAATACAAAGAAACATGAAGTCATGCATCTACAAGGACACTTAAAAACACATATAAATTTGAAAGATGAGTGAAATATTTATGCATTACACTAAGTTTAGGTAATGAAGATGAGATAAACAACATTAGATGAGTTAGACAATGTTCAGAGTTCCTTCATGAGACCTGAAGAACAATAGTAATGAACTTGCTTCTTTTGATACTTGGGTTTGGCAAATTAAGTTTTTCTTCCATCAGTTGAGGCAGAGACAAAAGACATCATACAATATTTAGTAGGCATCATGGGCACTATTTTAAGAGGAGTAGGCCACTCTGCATGATGGAAGTATTGAGGAAAATACTTGTGGCAAAATTTGTGTGCTACAGCTAGCTGGACGCAGCTTGTATTTGGGGTGATAGGCAAGGATACTGAGGAAGCCCTGTCTGAAGAGTAGTACAAAGACTTGTTAGATGTTAGGTTTATTTTGAAATGTATCGAATGTATCTAAATTTTAAAATATGAAAGGGACCAAGAAACTGGTATTATAATCTTTTCCTATATACCTATATAGTCTTTTTCTATATATCTTTTTCTATATGCCTATATTCTTTGTGATTGTACAAAATACTCTTAGGATCACTGTCTAAATACTGTTCAGGCCACTGTTTTTCCACCCACACAATCATGTTCAATGCATATATGCAATATCTGATGTCTTGTTCAGTTATTCATTCATACGTTACTTCTCTGTTTTAGGTTCCTACTCTTACTACCCTGGTCTGCAACAACTCCCTATTTCTTGAAAATTCTGACTCTCAGTTATCATAATTTCAATTCGTCCTTTAGGGATTTCAAAAGTGTGTTTCTTTCTTTTTGGGTGTTGTGATGGGGGGGGGGAGTGTAATTCTATTTTTCTTCAAATTTAAATCCTATTACCAACAGAATATTTTTATTTCCAAAATGAATTTTGATTTTCTAATTTGAAGATTAATGCATGTTCATAAAATATTTGGAAGGTGTGAAGAAACAAAAAAACCTTAAGAAAAAGAATAAAATTATCAGCTCTAATTACATCACCCAGACATAAATATAATTACTAATTTTGTATAGCTTGTTCAGACAGGCATTTGTTGCTGTACATCTTGAATATAATTATATGTTCAATATAACTATTTTTAAATAAAATGTGATATAAATGCATGCTGTTTTATAATTTGCTTTTTCTCATTACACAATGAGAAAATTTCCATATCATCATTCCATATCCATACATCCAATGATGTATATTAAATATACATCATTATTTAATAGTTGCATATTCATTCAATGGATATTCAATGATTGTGACCTCTCTGCTATGCTCCAGTGAGCGAACAGTGCAGAAATTAAACAGAGTACCTGCCTTCATCTAAATTTGTCATGCGTATAAACTGGTAACCTTATTCTCTAGAAGAAACATACTATTGAATGTGTTCAAATGACTTCAATTTCTGCCCTTATGGAGTTTATACGGTCTAAGGAGAAGCAGCCATATTACACAAACAGGTTTCTCCTAGGTTTCATAGAGAAAAAGTACAGAGGGCTTTGAGAATATGCAACTGAGGGGTTTGAAGCCTCTCTGGCATGGGTGTTGGATCTAAAAGGTGGAGATAAATAGCAGTTATGTACAGAGTGCATAATGATGGTCTGCAGGAAGAACACAGAGAAAGTGCTACAAGAACAGCATCGGCAAGGCCACCACATTTCTGGAGGCTTTGTGAAATCTTAGAAGACAGGGAGATGGCCATAGAACTTAACAGATTAATTCACAGACTCTTTGGTATTCTAATTCCCTTCCTCACTCTCCCTTCTCCCGGATTTTCCTCCAGCCTAGACTTCATTCCAAAAGTCTTTATTTGATCACGGAATTCCCCCAGGAATGTACTTTTAGCATAGTCCCTAACTCTGACTTTTTCAAAGGGAGAATGATAAATTAAATTAATTAAAGCGACTGTGTTCTGACTTTGATAATTAGATTGGTGTTTTTAAAAAATCATTTTGAAGCCCTTAAAGGAAGATTATTACTCATTTGTTTTAAAATAATGTTTCTCAAAATACTGGAGAATATAGAAATTAAGGAAAAGAGACTAAAATGCAAGTTGAGAAAAAAGAGTAAGAAAACATGTTAAGCAAACAAAAGAACACCAAGAAACCTCTATAAGAGTAAGTTACATTATCTTGTTAAGAAAATATGTATTTTACATTGAAAATAGGAAATCAGTTTATGAATTTATAACTAAATAATCTAAAATAATTGAACACAATTTTAAAGAATAATATCTGAGGTATATGAGACAAAAAAGGAGGAAATACAACATTTACATCAAATGAAAAGGAAACAGTCATTCTATATCAATAGAAAACAATGAACAATAAAAATGTAACTTTCTAAAAACCTATATGCTATATAACATTGCATTGCAATGGAAATTGTTAGAAAAAGAAAGAGAAATTGATTGAAACACAATAGCTGCAGCAGATTTTTTAACCCCTCTTAGATTTTGACATATGAAAAAAACAAAGATGACTTGAATATTAATTAATGCTCCTGATTAAATAGCTACTCACCTAAATGCTCCATTTTATATATATATATACACACACACATACACACACACATATATATACACACACACACACACACAAATATGCAAATGTACATGTAGGTATTTATACATATATATGCATTATAAAGATAAATATTATAAATTATATACTTATTATCTACATGCTATATATACTTTTCTGGTTTGATTTCCCACTCTATATATTTTTTCTTTCTTATTATATTTTATAATATACTCTTATGTTCTCTCTTTTCTGGATCATGACTAGAAAGGCTTCATTTCTTAAGTAATTATATATTTATTACTAGGTAATACACACACAATTAGCAAGAAGCAATTATATAGTTTTAATATCAAAGAATATGCATACATTATATATACCTAAATATGAAAGAGAAAGAAGTAGATTTCAAATAATAATTTAAAAATAGAAGAACATAAAGTACTACAGAATATAGTAATAATGTGATGCCATATACACATAAAAAATAAAACCAGAAAATTAAATAAGGGAATATATATTATTATATATCATAACACATATAATTATATACACATATAATTGTATATTAGAAGAAATTTAATGATAAGTAATATAAACTGCTAAATGTATCTAAGTATAGGTGCATATATGAAATTTACATATATATGCATATTAAATATTTTGTTATATTTTATATAAATTATTTATTCATTTATTATTTTATTAATGGAACTGCCTCTCAATGATTTTGTAAAAGAGAGAGAGATGTCAGTAAATAGTAAATATGGGCTATGTGACTATGTTATGTCACAAACCATTAAAATTTGAAAACTAGAGAAACTGAAAATATAATATTATAATGATATATATGTAGTGATTTCACATTAAAAGTCTTAATATAAAGTGTTATGTTCAAAATCAATTTTGGAAACCAATTGTATGGTGTAAACTGGGCATTACCCACCTGTTTCTGGGTGAAGCAGTTCATTTGAACAAATCTGTTTACTACTTTCTACCCTTACTGTTTTCCATATGCTTCTATTGGTTTCCTGTGCCTCTGCACATCATAGCATTTCTGATATTTTACTGAAAGTATCCGTTTGTTTCTCTTTCTTCATTAATCTATAAGCTTCTTTAGGTTATGTTCTTTATTGCTTCATAATTTTATCTGAATGGCCTAACATCTTCTCTGGCTTAGTATCTGTGCAGTTAATGTATGGAAAGGAGAGAGAGAATAACAATAACAAAAAAGCAAAGAAAAGCAAGAGATGGAAAATTTGAGATTGCTATGAGAAGTTATTCATCACTGTTTCCTTTCACTTTAAATGGCTTTTTGAATAGAACCCAGGTAAGTTTAAAATAAAAATTGTTTGAAAGTGGTATTTTAGATATGTTTTTGTCTTCTCGTTTTCTTTCTAATAAGTCTCTCTCAAACTTTCTCTCTCTCAGTACACACACACATACGTTCACATCTTACCTGGGTTCTATTAAAAAAGCCATCTGAGGGAAGATTTTTTTTTTCCATATATGTGCATGAACATATGTGTGTGTGTGTGTGTATGTGTCTATTGAGAGGGAGAGAGTTTGAGAGAGAAATCTTATTAAAAGAAAAAAAGAAAAGACAAAAGAATATGTTAACACTTATTTTTCTTGAATATTTAAAATGTTTATATATATTTCATACACATATATGAATAAATATACGTGTTCCAATGCTTAATTTATCGTGCATATAAATTAGTTTTTTCATTATATTCTGTGATATAAATGTACTGTTGCACTTGCACAAATTACTACAATATCTGAATATAAATGTATTTTTTACATTTAAATTCAAATTGTTGTTGACTTAGTGATCCTTAATTTAAAAAGAAATTGAAATAAACCTTTTAAAGGATTATCTTTCAATCTGTCCCTAAATAGAATGTTCTTTATTTCTGGAATTGAGTCGTCTAACTACTTACAACTTCCAGATACTTAGTCACATTTTAAATCCAATATTTTTGTAACTTCCTTACAGTAAAAAAATAGGAAACATCCTTTTTATTATTATTATTATACTTTAAGTTCTAGGATACATGTGCACAACCTGCAGGTTTGTTACATATGTATACATGTGCCATGTTGGTGTGCTGCACCCATTAAATCGTCATTTACATTAGGTATTTCTCCTAATGCTATCCCTCGCCCCTCCCCCCACCCCACAACAGGCCCCGGTGTGTGATGTTCACCTTCCTGTGTCCAAGTGTTCTCGTTGTTCAATTCCCACCTATGAGTGATAACATGTGGTATTTGATTTTCTGTCCTTGTGATAGTTTGCTGAGAATGAGGGCTTCCAGCTGCATCCATGTCCCTACAAAGGACATGAACTCATCTTTTTTTATGGCTGCATAGAATTCCATGGTATATATGTGCCACATTTTCTTAATCCAGTCTGTCATTGATGGACATTTGGGTTTGTTCCAAGTCTTTGCTATTGTGAATAGTGCCGCAATAAACATAAGTATGCATGTGTCTTTATAGCAGCATGATTTATAATCCTTTCGGTATATACCTAGTAATGGGATGGCTGGGTCAAATGGTATTTCTAGTTCTAGATCCTTGAAGAATCGCCACACTGTCTTCCACAATGGTTGAACTAGTTTAAAGTCCCACCAATAGTGTAAAAGTGTTCCTATTTCTCCACATCCTCTCCAGCACCTATTGTTTCCTGACTTTTTAATGACTGCCATTCTAACTGGTGTGAGATGGTATCTCATTGTGGTTTTGATTTACGTTTCTCTGATGGCGAGTGATGATAAGCATTTTTCATGTTTCTGTTGGCTCCATAAATGTTTCCTTTTCAGAAATGTCTGTTCATATCCTTTGCCCACTTTTTGATGTGGTTGTTTGTTTTTTTCTTGTAAATTTGTTTGAGTTCTTTGTAGGTTCTGGATATTAGCCCTTTGTCAGATTAGTAGATTGCAAAAATGTTCTCCCATTCTGTAGGTTGCCTGTTCACTCTGATGGTAGTTTCTTTTGTTATGCAGAAGTTCTTAAAGTCCTTTGACAAAATGCAACAGTCTTTCATGCTAAAAACTCTCAATAAATTTGGTATTGATGGAACGTATCTCAAAATAATAAGAGCTATTTTTGACAAACCCACAGCCAATATCATACTGAATGGGCAAAAACTGGAAGCATTCCTCTTGAAAAGTGGCACAAGACAGGGATGCCCTCTCTCACCACTCCTATTCAACATAGTGTTGGAAGTTCTGGCCAGGGCAATCAGGGAAGAGAAAGAAATAAAGGGTATTCAATTAGGAATAGAAGAAGTCAACTTGTCCCTGTTGGCAGATGACATGATTGTCATATTTAGAAAACCCCTTTGTCTCAGTCCAAAATCTCCTTAAGCTGATAAGCAACTTCAACAAAGTCTCAGGATACAAAATCAATGTGCAAAAATCACAAGCATTCTTATACACCAGTAACAGACAAACAGAGAGCCAAATCATGGATGAACTCCCATTCACAATAGCTTCAAAGAGAATAAAATACCTAGGAATCCAACTTACAAGGGATGTGAAGGACCTCTTCAAGGAGAACTACAAACCACTGCTCAATGAAATAAAAGAGGATACAAACAAATGCAAGAACATTCCATGGTCATGGAAAGGAAGAATCAATATTGTGAAAATGGCCATACTGCCCAAGGTAATTTATAGATTCAGTGTCATCCCATTAAGCTACCAATGAGTTTCTTCACAGAATTGGAAAAAACTTCTTTAAAGTTCATATGGAACCAAAAAAGAGCCTGCACTGCCAAGACGATCCTAAGCCAAAAGAACAAAGGCTGGAGGCATCACGCTACCTGACTTCAAGCTATACTACAAGGCTACAATAACCAAAACAGCATGGTACTGGTACCAAAACAGAGATATAGACCAATGGAATGGAACAGAGCCCTCAGAAATAATACCACACATCTACAGCCATCTGATCTTTGACAAACCTGACAAAAACAAGAAATAGGAAAAGGATTCCTTATTTAATAAATGGGGTGCTGGGAAAACTGACTAGCCATAAATAGAAAGCTGAAACTGGATCCCGTCCTCACACCTTATGCAAAAATTAATTCAAGATGGATTAGAGACTTAAATGTTAGACCTAAAACCATAAAAACCCTAGAAGAAAACCTAGGCAATACCATTCAGGACATAGGCATGGGCAAGGACTTCATGTTAAAACACTAAAAGCAATGGCAACAAATGCCAAATTTGACAAATGGGATCTAATTAAACTGAAGGAAACATCTTTTAACTACATTTTCAGCATAATTTCCAGTAAAGTATACTAAAAAACAAAGAACGTGTTAACATTTAAATTTGCTTGACTATTTAAAAGCTTTTGCAAAAATGTCTTTACAATTCTGTCATTACAGCTTCACATAGTTATAGACCGTCTACTATTTCAGTTTTTGCTATTGTTTTATCAAAGCTGTTTCTAGTCTGCCATTTAACATATTCTTTACAATTTTAAGAAGATTTTATATTGGTCCTACGTAAATTATTTTATAGCAGTATAAAATTACTCCCATTTCAAAATATTAGAATTAGATATTATATAGTTAATATTAGGTACTAATCATATGTATAATTATACATCTAAATAGTTCTTAATTACTTTACTATTTTTTTATTTGAAAGCACAACTAATATATTTACGATGTTTATATATATATATATATATATATATATGTATACACACACACATTTTTTTTTGTTTTTCCCCCTAAGCACAATAGATCACTTTTTTTCACCTTTTACATCTCTTTGGAAATTTATTGTTCTTAATGAATATTTGTTTGGTTGGATTTATTTCAATATCACTTGTTGCATATGCAAAAGAAGTTCAAACAAGTAGTTTAATTTTAAAAGTTGATTTTTTTTTTTTTTACGTTCAAAGAGTGAAGTTCCTTTCATTATATGGGAAAACATAAGTCTTTGATATAAATTATTCCATTTAACTAACTAGTTGGACAAATTTTCATAATCTCTTATTTTTCTACTTCTACTTATGTTTGAAGACCAAGATACCTAGAATAAAACTCAACTTCTTAAAGTATTTTTAATATAAATAAAATACATGATAGCTGCAAAAATATAGCAATGAAGAACATCAACCAAAAAGCAAGTCTCCTTTTCCCTGTGCCCCTCAATCCTATTCTTCCACGGTGAGTAATTATTTTTGTATTTCTTTAAATTTATTCAAATCACACAGAAGAATAAACCAAACCATCTCTGTTTCTAACCTCTAAATGAATTCCCAACATACTTATTTTTGTAGCTTTGTTACAAACAGATTTAAAACCTGGTTAATAGAAAATGGCAGAATTTATGATTTCGTGATATCCCCTTTCTTTGTGCTTCAGTGTCTCTGCCTAATATCTCAGCTTTTTTTCAGATTATTAAAAAAAATTATTGTCTGTATTAATCCCACTGGAAAATTTGAACTACTGAGAAACATGATTTGACTAATAATTTAGAAGTATGAGAATAGATTGAAGGGTCAAAGGCAGAGGCAGCTAGATTACTTAGGAGACTACTGCAATGCAATAAGGCAATTAAGATATGATGGACAAAGTGTCAGCAGGGTGGTGTTGAAAACTGGTCATCTACTAGAAAGAACTCAGGGATGATTCCAAGGCCTTTGGTCTGACCTACTAAAGGACAGAGTTACTGTTTGCTGCCATGGGAAAGACCGGAAAAATATAGTTTGGAAGTAAACTAGGAGTTTGGGATATATAAAATTTGGTTTGGAACATGTGAAATTTTAGATGGCCATTACACATTTATCTTAATTTTCTATTGCTAAGATGCTAATTAAATATTTATATTGATGTCATATTGCTACCATAACAAATCACCAGAGACTTCCTGACTTAAAACCACATGCATTAATTATCTTCCATTTTCATAGTGTAGACGTCTAGGCACATTGTGGTTCTCAGATGGATCTTCTCTTCTGGGTCTCATAAGATCAAAATCAAGGTGCTGTCAGACGGGGTTTCCTTTCATTCTAGAGGCTCCAAGTAGTAGCCCACTTCTAAGCTCGTTCAAGTTATTGGGAGAATTCCGTTCCTTATAGATGTAGAATTGAGGTCTCCATTTTCTTACTAGGCTTCAGCTGGAAGCCACTCTTAGACCCGAGAGGCTTCGCTCTGGTCTTTACCTATGGCCCACTACATTAGAACAGCAATGGAATGTCATGTCCCTCTCAAACTTAAGATCTCTCAGCCTTCTGCTGCTTTGTAGCTCTGTCTACAGTCAGTAAAAGCTCAATGCTTTTAAAGGCTCAAGTCATCGGATTGGACTAACCTAGATAATTTGAGCCCTATCATATGATTTGTAATATTTTTGAAACAATTAATTTTTTTTTACATTTAATTAACAAATAATTGTACATATTAATGGGCTACATTCATAATATTAGTTACATGTTTGGAGTCTCTTTTGCCATGTCATATGTTGAATGAGGAGATGACTTTCGAGTTGCCTAAGAAGACTCCAAGATGAGCTTAGATTATGGTACTTGGATACATATTTACATATGTAATGTAAATATGTAAACTTATATGTAAGACTAAAGTACATGAGAGTAATTTGGAAGTCTGTATTTTTAGAAGTCATCTATGTATTGTTATTACTTGAAGTAATTGGATTTATGGACAAATCTTAAACGTAGAAAAATGATGAAGTTTAAGCACAAATGGGAAGAGTAAAATGAAGTCTAAGCATGCAATTTTAGAATACTGGTGAGTATAATAATTTCTGGATAAGAACTGGAAGAGAAAACTAATTAGGTTTCATAAGAGTATTGTGCTCCATCCTGTATGCTGTATTTCAAAAAGATATTGGTGAAGCAGAGAAGTTCCAGCAGAGAATGAACAGAACAAGCAAGAGTTCAAGAAAATGTAGGCATTAATCCTGAAGGGAAAAAAAATACTCCAAGGAGACCTGGAACTGGTTTAAAATTTTAGGTTGAAGGAAAATTCCTATTAGAAAATTCAGATATACAGTTAATAAAAGTAAGATCATTATAGCAATTTGGAAATGCTCAAACGTGGAACAGATTGCAAAATACAGTGTCCACCGTTACTAGCTGATTGATTCAGTGGCTAATGATTGGCTGGGTCAGGGGGATTCTTTGATTGGGAGGGGGTTCAGACTAAAGTACCTGTAAGATTCTTTGCACATTATAGTTTGACACTATCTATCACAAAACTTATGTTATGAAGAATCAACCGTAGGCTAATTAAGCCAAAATAAAAATGGAGAAAATGGTGCCTTAAAACAGACCAGTATGCATTTCTTTATATATAAAACTTATTTCATTAAGCATTTAGTTTATACTTGAAAACATTTTTCATTGAGATGTTTTCAAAACAACAGAAACTGTGTAAACATGCATTTATTAGAATTAAGATTCCACAAACACAAACTGAGATTTTCTTTCTTTCCATGAATTCTTAAAATTAAGAATAAAAATTATTTCACTTCAGCATATTTATTAAGTAAGGAAACTATTTCACTAATCATTTATTCATGTGCATTTAATGGAAATTCTTACCTTTAAAATATCATCTATATAACTGCTATTAGCCATGTTATTCATGACATTTACAGACTATGTCTCTCATTATCTCATAGTCTCACAGAAGTGGCACATCTAATTCAAATCCTACATATCAAACCTCCATTTTGGTAAAAATATCTTGTGGAATTTGTAATGCTACTAAAATCAAAGGAAAACACACACACGCCTTGTAGTTCAGTTGAGGTAATTCTGGTTTTCTCTACATTCCTATGACAGTTAGCCATGAAGTTAAAACTCAGTCTTAAACCTTCCTTTTGAAATTAAAGCAAAATGCATTAATATAATCTGCTTCTAGAAAAGTATCAAATGTGAACATTTGATTCGAATAGTTTTAGAATCCTATCATTGCTTATAAATGTTGACGAACAAATACTCATCAACGTTTGAAACATTAAATACTCTCAAGTATTCTAGGAAAAAAGTTTTTAAAAATTGTGTTTTCATTTTATCTCTTACAAGTGATATACTAGATGTAGATTTTTTCCTTCCTTTTTTTTAAAAAAAATAAAATTGATCAGCTCCAGAAAACTAAGTGAAGAGAAATATCTGAGCATTTTTCACCTTGGTTCATTAATGAAAACCTTTTTTTTTTTTTTTTTTTTTTTTTTTTTTTTTTTTTTTTTTTTTTTTGTTTTTTTCTTTTTTTTTTTTTTTTTTAAATTTATTTATTATTATTATACTGTAAGTTGTAGGGTACATGTGCATAACGTGCAGGTTTGTTACATATGTATACTTGTGCCTTGTTGGTGTGCTGCACCCATCAACTCGTCATTTACATCAGGTATAACTCCCAATGCAATCCCTCCCCCCGCCCCCCTCCCCATGATAGGCCCCGCAAACTATCACAAGAACAGAAAACCAAACACCGCATGTTCTCACTCATAGGTGGGAACTGAACAATGAGATCACTTGGACTCGGGAAATGAAAACCTTTTGAATCTCTATGTACCAGGCATTGTGGTGAGCATTCAAGGTTGATTGAACGAGGAGTTAAACTTCAGTAATAAACTCAGTTATTGAGTTCCACATCCTCTCTCCAATTCATTTTGTCTGTCTTTAATTCATAGACAAGCAGCAGAAAATAAACTACCTTCCACAATCACGCTTAGTGTTCCAAATATATTAGTTAATGAAAATTTTGAACAAAAGGGAATAGAAAAGGGGCAAAGTGGCTGGCATGGGATGAGATACAAGGAATACAGAAGTCAGTTAAATCACAGTGAGACCACAGTCCTCAGGCAGATGGGATGGGATAACCCTGTGCTGACTTCAAGATAAGCAGCAAGGAGAAGATGGTTGGCAGTCTTTATCCCTCTATTGCAAAATTTAAGATTTAAGTGTCCTTAAATTCATGTAGAAACAGATGAAAACAATGATGATAGTGATGCTTTCTTTAGAGAGAGATATGTATATCTTTTTCTAAGCAGTAATTTTTCATTATACTATAACATTTAAGAAATCAGGCCATGCATGGTGGCTCATGCCTGTAATCCTAGCACTTTGGGAGGCCAAGGCAGGCGGATCGCTTGAGGTCAGGAGTTTGAGACCAGCCTGGCCAACATGGTGAAACTTGTCTCTACTAAAAATATAAAAATTAGACAGGTGTGATGGCAGACGCCTGTAATCCTAGCTTCTCTGGAGGCTGAGGCATGAGACTCGCTTGAACCTGGGAGGTGGAGGTTGCAGTGAGCAGAGATCACGCCTCACTACAAAAAGAAATCAAATTCTGCTCGTCACTCATTCCAGGGTTATCATTTTTATGTGGCTCAAACTATTCGGCCAGTTAATTCACTTGAGCATTAAATCTCATTACATAAACACTTAGTCTTCATGTGGAATACATTTTTTCTATTACTTTTTAAAGCATATGGTCCAATTACAAGTTTAAATCAAAGAGTTCTCATTTGCATAGTCATATCAGATGGTCTGTTTAAAACTATTAAACTTTTAGTCTATTATAACTTCTGTTTTGCTGAAGCAATATATTATGGTAGAATTAGTTAACTATAACTTTAATTTTTAAATGAATTGAGGAAATACCTTTGTTAATAACAATAATATTATTTAGAGTACTGAACAAGTTACATTAAATTCTGCCATTCCATTCATTGCAGATTGGATCTAAATTGGGTAGTAGTCATTTGAAATATTCTGCTACTATCTTTAACTCCTTTCCATTTTCCTCTTTGATATTTTGCATAACTGGAGAGCTGGCAGAAACCAATTGTGCAGCCTAAGCTAGCCTAATGATGCCCTTGTACACTTTCTCTGTCTCTTGCTTTTGCATAGCTTCAGCCCCCTTAGAGGCACAATTCAATAAGCACTACTGTTTTGAAACAGTGCCATTTAATGAACTACTTAGAAACCCTTTCCTATTGCTTGTTTTTATCTCTGTTTCTTTCTTAAACATTGCACTTCCATTGTAAGATAAAAGTGAAATATGTTCAATAGCTACAGCTGAAAGAAAGGCACTGCCACGTGGGTTCTGGGTATTGCTCTTTGGTACTTTTAGAGGGTTTGGATAGAGAGGCTGTAATCTGATCAACAGTAAATGAGACCTCGGTCACAGTTTTGTCGCTGCTGCTGGCACTAAGATATTGATTCTCTACTTCCATGGCTCTTTGATGTCACCTTGGAGCGGGGATGTAGAAAAAATATATACTCACAGATTTTACCAGGCATACAATGCAAGGTGATTCTCTTGGTGGCAAAGATGGAATTTTCTTTTTATTTTATTTATCTATTTCTTTTTATTTTTAAATTATACTTTAAGTTCTGGGATACATGTGCAGAATGTGCAGGGTTGTCACACAGGTATACACATGTCATGGTGATTTGCTGCACCCGTCAATCCATCATCTACATTAGGTATTTCTCCTAATGCTGCTATCCCTCCCCTAGCCCCCTACCCCTCGACAGGCCCTGGTGTGTGATGTTCCCCTCCCTGTGTCTATGTATTCTTATTGTTCAATTCCCACTTATGAGTGAGAACATACAGTGCTTGGTTTTCTTGTCCTGTGTTAGTTTGCTGAGAATGAGGGCTTCCAGCTTCATCCATGTCCCTGCAAAGGACATGAACTCATCCTTTTTTATGGCTGCATAGTATTCCTGGTGTATGTGTGTCACATTTTCTTTATCCAATCTATCATTGATGAGCATTTGGGTTGGTTCCAAGTCTTTGCTATTGTGAATAGCATCACAATAAATACACATGTGGATGTGTCTTTATAGTAGAATGATTTATAATCCTTTGGGTATATACCCAGTAATGGGATTGCTGGGTCAAATGGTATCTCTGGTTCTAGATCCTTGCAGAATCTCCACACTGTCTTCCACAATGGTTGAACTAGTTTACACTCCCACCAACAGTGTAAAACAGTTCCTATTTCTCCACATCCTCTCCAGCACCTGTTGTTTCCTGACTTTTTAATTATCACCATTCTAACTGGCGTGAGATGGTATCTCATTGTGGTTTTGATTTGTATTTCTCTAAAGACCAGTGATGATGAGCTTTTTTTCATATGTTTGCTGGCTGCATAAATGTCTTCTTTTCAGAAGTGTCTGTTCCTATTCTTTGCCCACTTTTTGATGCAGTTGTTTTTTTCTTGTAAATTTGTTTAAGTTCTTTGTAGATTCTGGGTATTGGCCCTTTGTCAGATGGATAGATTGCAAAAATTTTCTTCCATTCTGTAGATTGCCTGTTCACTCCCAAATTTTGTTTTTATTTTAGTATTGGAAAGTGAATTGTTCTCAGATGCTATATGGTTGTTAAAAATTGATGTTCAGATTTTAAGAACTGTAAGAGTTTGTACATAATCTGTATAGAATTCACCCTTTCCTAGTAAGAAGTTTAATTTCTCCTCACTTCCCAGGTCTCTAAATCCAGGATTAGATAATTTTTTTCCTTTTACTGAAATATCTAGGAGATATTTTGCTTCCATAAATGTTTCAATTTTTTTAAGAGCAATTGTGACACATTTGAGCAGAAGTTCCTAAAAGGTTTAAATTATACATGAGATGATTCTCTTGTCTATACTTAAGTTGTAGCAGAGCTCATTTCTGTTAAAATGCATTGTATTTTCGATTTGTTTATGTTAATGAAATTTTACTGCTTCTCTAATAAATTTTACTACCAGATACACACCTATAATGTACCAATTCTCAGAAAACGTTTTGTCAGAAGAGCCTGAGAATTTATTTATGAGCTACTTTCAACATATGGGTTAAATTTTACTGACTTGCTCTTACTTTCAGGATGCCATTAACTCAGAGTCATATCACAGACTTTGTTAATCAAAATTGCTTTGGCTATCTTTTAGCAAAACAGAAGTAAATACTTTTCTCTTGAATGAACAGGCAACTTACGAGACTTAAAATTTCTTTAGCCAACTCTTAAAATCACCATGAAGACTAAGAAATCCATAGAGAAGATCATGAATATAAATAAACAAGTATTTTGAGAAAATACTGATTAGTCTCTATCTTTTCCTGGCTGGAATTTTTACCCTGATAAATAATGAGCTCCTAAACTAGCCAACGTATGTTTAAAACAATCCCTCTGAAGCAGTGTGATGTTTCACTTTCTTATTGCTCTATCACATATTTAGTTCAATTGATACTTTGGTTTTAGAGATGTGTTTCAAAGAGATCACATGACTTTTAGCTCTAATTCACAACTATTTATCATTCAACCACAGGCAAATTTTCTGAATTACAGTTTGACTTTGTAATTTATATTTGCTGTATTTTAATGCTAAAAAAGTTTAATATTTACAATGTATTCCTCATTTTTCTCCAGTTTTCTTGAGGTATTATCGACTCATAAAATTATATGTATTTAAGTTGTACAGTGTTATGTTTTGATATACATATGCATTATTATTTTGATATACATATGCATTATTTGATACACATATACGTATGCAGAATTATCACATTCATCACCTCATATAGTTACTACTTGTATGTGTATATATATGTGTGTTGAGAACACAAGATCTACTAACTTAGCAAATTTCAAGCGTATGACACATTATAATTATAGTTACCATGTTGTGCATTAGATATCCAGAACTTAATTATAACTAAAATTTTGTACCCTTGGACTAAACTTTCTACATATCCTCTAATCCCAAGACCATTGAAACCACCTTTCTATACTCTGTTTCCATGAGTCTGACTTCTTTAGATTCCACATATAAAAGGGATCAAGCAGTATTTGTCTTTCTGTGTCTGGTTTATTTCACCTAGCATAATGTCCTCTAGGTTCATTTTTGCAAATAGCAAAATGGTTCAATCTTGCAAATAGCAGGATTTCCTTTGTTTTAGGTGTGAATAATATTCCTCTGTGTGTGTATAACATTTTCTTTACTCGTTAATTCATCAATGAACCCTTAGGTTGTTTCCATACCTTGGTATTATGAATAATACTGCCATGAGCAATTTCTTCCTCTTAAATGAAGATACCATGCCTGGGGCATCTGAAGTATATTGCATTATATCTCGAAAGGAATTAAAATATCTAGCAACAGAAAATAACTTGCAACACAGCACCATGTTAGAAACATGCTGAGTTGCAAATACTAAAGAGAAAATAAATATCGCAATGAGCTACATTCTAGAATCCTCCAAATAGGATTATATTATAATAATTTAGGTTATTAGTTCTTATCTGAGTGATCATCTTAAACGTTAGTTGAATTTTTGTTGGAGAGTAAAATTTTTAGAGAACTAGAATGGGCCTTATGAGCCTAGATACCAGTAGACAAACTACTAGAAATACTGTTTCTTAACTGGGTTTCATTCTTTGTTTTTAATTATGATTACATTATCACTACCTGATTGCCAGTTTTGAAAACTGATGTGCTAAGAAATTCTCTGACTTTTCAAACTCTGTGTTTTTTTTTAATAAAAGAAAAATGCTCATGGACAGTTTATGTTAACTGAAATTTATAATTCATGATTGGGTAGGCATTGGTTATAGTCACTTTAAGGGCTTTAAAAATATCAATGGATAGCAGAAAAGAATATTGTTTATTTCACAAATGTAGAATAAACTGCTCTATTTGGCAGTAAAAGAGTTAACAATGATTTCCTAAGGGGGAATTTTGTTTTCTTACTTGGAGGAAAAAAAGTCTATTATTTTATTTTTCATTGAAGCAGAATACAAGGTAATTTTAAATGTTGATATAAATATGTGGTTTGTCTAGTTTTATTAACCATAGTTGTATAACCATGGCTGCAGCATATTTGGAAATCTTATGAGCTCTGATTCATCCTTAGGGGAAGATATTTTTTCTCCAACATATATATTTCTCTTTTTTTTTTTTTTTTTTTTTTTTTGAGACGGAGTCTCGCTCTGTCGCCCAGGCTGGAGTGCAGTGGCCGGATCTCTGCTCTCTGCAAGCTCCACCTCCCGGGTTCACGCCATTCTCCTGCCTCAGCCTCCCGAGTAGCTGGGACTACAGGCGCCCGCCACCTCGCCCGGCTAGTTTTTTGTATTTTTTTAGTAGAGACGGAATTTCACCGTGTTAGCCAGGATGGTCTCGATCTCCCGACCTCGTGATCCGCCCGTCTCGGCCTCCCAAAGTGCTGGGATTACAGGCTTGAGCCACCGCGCCCGGCAACATATATATTTCTCAAGAACATAGGAAACATTCTAGTGTTTACCTAACAGAATTATATTCTATATTCTCTAATAAAAGTACCAATACATGTTTCCTGGAAAGCTTTGTTATCTTTTATGAAGTTGTTTTATGTATGTGTCCAGTTTGAACTATTTTGAATTGGCATATTCATATCACAAACCAGGGACTTAATTTTAAACATTTTGGTAACATCTTGACAGTTCATACAGTGACTAGACACTTGACCCTGATTGTATAATTAAAACTGAGGTGTTTTTAATTATTTACAGTGTCTTATAAGGATGTAGAAAACAAATAAAGCAAAATTCTAAAATTACTATAGAATTATAGAATATAGAGTAACAAACTGAATACATATAGAGACCAATAATACATAAAAGCAACATGCTAAATAACCTGTAAGTAAATATCAAATAATTAAGACAAAAGAAGAAAAAGTTTAAATTTTGATATGATTTCCCAAACCATTGGTTATAGACTTTTGCCTATTTATTGCAAAGTAGAATTCACTGTGAGAAAGTAAGAAAAAACAAATTTCCTTGAACACTGCCATATGTTATTTCTTCTGCAAAAGATTGAAACAAAATGGACAATGGCTGGGAACATTGAACCAAGATTCATGAATTTTGTTTTTGATTATGCCATTGGTCAGTTTCATCAATGAGGTAAATCCCTTAAATTTAATTATCTAAAAGGTGAATAGAAGTCAATATCCAAGTGGAAATTCTAATCTAAAAGAGGTTAATAACTTAATGTCTGCCTCATGATTAGAATTTATAAAGTTTAAATTCATATTGAAGGATTTCATTTTGATTTGGATAAAAATATACACGGTAAAATTGTATGAGATTAGTAACTTAAGATACATCTAAAATTATGTGTATTTTTGAAAAAACATTAAAACACTGATTATACAATACAAACTAATTACCAAAGGTAATTCTTCCCCTTTGTATATTTTATCTAATCAATACCTGGATCCCTGACAAAAGCAAAGTTGATATTATATTATTTAGATATTATAGATTCCAAAAACCAGAATTTGTGGTGGTGTCTCAAGGATAACTAATTTTTAATGCTAATTCTCATTTAATCATTTTATACTTTCAGTCTACTAAGGATGAAACATTTTGTAGCAGATTAAAAACAAGTCCAGTGCTATGATCAGAATGTCCCCCAAAATTCACGCGTTGAAATTTAATTGCCAATGTGACAGTACTAAGAGGTGGAGTGTTTAGAAGGTAATTAAGTCATGAGGACAGAGGCCACATGGATAAGATTTGGGCGTGGTGGTGCGCGACTGTAGTCCCAGCTACTCGGGAGGCTGAGGCAGGAAAATCTCTTGAACCTGGGAGGAGAAGGTTGCAGGGAGCCAGGGAGCCTAGACTGTACCACTGCACTCCAGCCTGGGTGACAGAGCGAGACTCCGTCTCAAAAAAAAAAAAAAAAAAAAAAAGTCTGGATGAATGGGTTCTTTCTCTTCTACTCTTCTGCTTTGTGAGGACAGGAAGAAGGCACAACATTGAAAACAGACAGTAGCCTTTACCACACACCAGACTTGCTGGCGTCTTCATCTTGGACTTCCCACCCTCCGGAACTGGTAGAAAGAAACTTCTCTTATTTAAAGCTATCCAGTCTAAAGTATTTTGTTATAGCAGCACAAACAGACTAAAAGACCCAAGAAATTAGACATTCTAAGCTTTAAACCTCCCTGCTTTGGTCTATTTTATACAAAAAGCCCAAGTTTCCTAATTATGATATTAAACATACATTGTGAAGTTTTGTAATTAATTGGCTGTACTAAAGAGTGCTTAATCGTTAACAGTTTCCAAACTATTTATTTTAAAAAGTCAGATCTACTTGATTATAATTTATATGCAGTAAATTTAACTCTATTTAGGTATATAATTATATGAGCTTTTGCAAATGTATAGTCATTTACCACGTTTCTATCACCCCAAACAATTAGCTCACCCTGACATCCTGGGCGCAACTAATATATTTCCTGCCATTATAAATTTGCCTTTTCCAAGAATGTCTTGTACATGGAATAATGCAAATATGTAACTGTTTGGCCCTGGATTATTTCATTTAGCTCAACATATATGAGATGCATCCATTTTACTACACGTTAGTCGTTTGCTCCCTTTTATTGATGAATTTATTGGTTTTATTCTATCTTACAATTATCCAACATATGCTTTTAGACTAAAACTTGTGTTCTGTTTCTAACATAGACCTTGAATGTCAAATACTGTTTTGAGAAATTAGCATGATGCTAGAAAGTTTTATTCTTAATTCACATGGTATGTTTTAAGAAGGCCTTTGAAATAGAAAACAAAATGTGTATGTTCACTCTCTAAAAATATGACATTGTCACTTTTGTAGAAAAGTTGCATAATAAGTAAAAAGTACATGGGGTCTCTATTCGACATCAAAATTCTCTTTGAGTAAGTTTAACTTTCAGTCCGTCAGAAATGACTTTGGCTTTGCCACTGCCAGGGAATTAAGTAATCTAATTAGGGACAAGCTGATTCAGCACAGATAACTCCAGAAAAGACCGTCCCAGGCCTTTCTGTACCCTTGCAGGCATCATAAGTAAGATTTCTTGGCTCAGGACTCTGTATTTGTTTCCAGTACCAGTGTTTGTGATTCTTCCCTTTGGCATTACTCCATTTTGTAGAGTTGTTAACGTCTCTGGTTTGAGAGTTATTTTTTTTGAACTTCTTACTGTGTTTACAACCTGAAATGTTAAACACAGCTACCACTTAAATATTGTTAAAAGAACAGTCATCTATATAATGACCATTTTATACCATGAAAGCTCTGAAAAACACTATCAATCACTGCCAAGTTTGACTCTCCCTGTAGAGCCTGTTGTGGGAATTACCAAGCTGAAGACTGCAGACTCCAAATTAAATTCTCTGGCTGTATTATCCATGGCTAAAGAGACTCTATTTACCTATGTTCAGCTCTATGCTAGTGTCTTTTATGTTTAAACAAACACAGACATGAGTCCTCCTCCCATAGTAGCCAAACTTTAAAAATAAAAAGGATTTTCCTGACTGTTTACACCATAACTATTACTATGTGTTGAAACTTTGCAGGGCGTAGGCCTTGATCTGCTGAGTGTTTTTTCACATTGTATGGATTACTTTAAATGCTTATTTATATCATGGATGATAGGGGATATTTATCACCCAAATTGTTGTGCCCCCAACCACAATATAACATTCTTCAACTTCAGAATAATCCTAAAAGACAAGTTACCTTTAAACACAATTATTTAAATTATGGAATTAAGGGCACAATGGGTTTAGTATAGGAAAAACATATAGAATTTTCAGAATTTCTCACTGGGTTGCAGCCTTTAGTAATTGATAAATCCTATAATCCCTTTTAGCCCGAGAAATAAACCACGAGGATGCTAATAATTTTAACAGGTGCTTCTAATGCTCTTTAAATTTAATATCCAATCTTTTTACGTACATAAAGATGAACCAATTACTTGAAAAATTCACTAGTATCAATTAATAACCCTCTAAATTTAAATTTTAAAACAGTGCTTGTATGTGCCACCTTTAATGGGTGATATTCTCAATATTTGCAAAGGATTTCCTGGTTTTGCCACTGTGGTTTATTGCAATCCCTCTTTCCATGGATGATTCTATTTAAGTCGAGATTCATAACAGATAATTATTATTAGCTTCTGAAACAGACTTATTGCAAGACTGGTGAACATGATGAGAAGTAAGGGTGTCTCTAGAAGAGAAACATTAGGGGATCCTCCAAATTGCCTTCATGGCAATCAACTCAGTGTTCTAAAACTCCCTTTCAAAATGGGGTGATTGAAAAAATAAATCTAGTTTTTGGTCATGGATTACCCTGTCAAAGTTATTTCCAAAGCACCTCTGTGCTTTTTGAAAATGTAGTCAAATACACAGGTATACGTGTTATGTTAAATACATTAGTGAATATAAGGAATAAAATAACACACTTTCAGAAGATTGTTAAATACATTAGTGAATATAAGGAATAAAATAACACACTTTCAGAAGAGCCCTCAGAGATAAAAGAGACAGAGAACAATAACTTCAATGGAAGTATTCAATTTTGTGTTCTTTTCATACACTAGAAAATAAAATCACCATGTATTTACATATATTATAACAACTTTTCCATAACCACAAAATCAAATAGAGTACACATTCCAAAAAATTGTTATAAACATAAAATAAATCACAATGGTTAAGGAAAACTGACCTGAGTATTTTTATCTAAAATATTTAGGTTGATAATAATGTTGGCAAATTCATTATACAATTGCTCAGTCTTCATATCCTCAAGAAGATTGCATATTTAGTTATTCCTTAACCATGAAGTTTCTTATATATGCATGCCCAGATAGAAAAATGTTCCAGAGAGGAGCTGAAGAAGTCACCTTTTGAATAAGCTGATGCAGCATATTTGCATCAAGAGATTTGACAAATCGCTGACAGAATAAACAGCAGAGGAATGCGAATTCAGATTTAAGGCCTACATAATATACGAAGAGAGAAATTGAATGAGAAAACACGGTCATTATGCACAGGGGCATGATTATGCTAATACAATTTCAATAACTATGTAGGTAATACACAGAACATATCAACAATGTTGATATGTCATGCATAATGCTTTAGATATGATAGCAATGCCTTACATTTTTGCATTTTGGTCATATTAGTCCATGAACCACTTGTATACGCATTGAATATATTACTATTTAAGGTGAAGCAAAGTTTTTACTTTATCCCGTAGAGTCTCTAGTTTTTATCATTTATTATTTCTCCATCAAGACTATGAAGTTAAAATGACTTTGTAATTATTTTTAAAAAGAGAACTGCTTTAACATTAACTGCTTTGTTACTCATTCTCTACATTTTATATATTTTTAAAATGTAAAATAATAAATGGCAATTATTAGGAAATATGTCAGTCAATGAAATAGGAGCAATACTGATTATGTAATTCAATTTTATTAAATAGGTATGCTAACTTAAAATAAGGCACTAATATGATCTAGTTTACTCCCAAGTAGTGTCCAAAAAAATACTGATAGATGTTTCTTTACAATAATTAGTTACAACAGTTTTCTTCTAAAATATACTTAAATATATAGTTAATATTGCATCCAGATCTTGGTATAAAGTAATATTCTCCAAGTAAAAGAACCAAAGTTCTTTGGAGAAATGCCTGATTCTAGGACTGAGATGGAAAATCCAAAAGATGAACCTAGAATTCATTGCAGGAACAGAAGATAAGAAAATGGCTAAACATATGCATGCACATAGACATACTCAAGACTTCAAAGGAACCAAGGAAGGAAAGAGCCAGCTGAAATGACTGCAAAAGACCAAAGCTAGAAAAAGTAGAGCAACAAAATAAAGAGTATTGAGTTATAATCCAAAGTATAAGATAAATATCATGATTTGATGCAAATATAAAGTGATTCAATTAATGAATTAATGGATGAAATGGGAGAGACTAATTTCCCATTGAATAATGTAAAATAATTTATATAGATACTCTACCCTTGGGAGGTGAAGCATAATTCCTCATTCCTTACGTATGGGCTAGATATAGTAAATTTCTGCCATATAGTACAATATGATAAGAGAGGGAGAAGAACAGACTGGAGAAGTCTGACCAACAATATCTCAAGCCAGGTGTTTAAAGTAACATCAATAATGTTAATAATAAATAAATACCTATTTATAAATAAATACCTATTTCTAAATAATAACCTTTTTATAATAGGTGTTCTTCATTCAACTTGATGAGAATAAAACTTCATCTTTGAGGTCTTCCTCCCCAAAAATCTATAATCCAGTCTAATCATAGGAAAACACCAGGCAAACCCCGACTGAAAGACATTCCACAAAATACCTAGTCAGTTCTCAGAACTATCATGATCATAAAAACAAGTAAAGTCTTGTCACAGTCACACGAGACATGACCATTCAATGAAATTTGGTATCCTGGATGTAATTGTGGAACGGAAAGAGAACACTCGGAAAAAAATGGAACATATCTGAATAAAGTGTGAACTTTAGCTAGAAATAATATATCATATTGATACATTAGTTGTGGCAATGCATGTGCTCAGTTTGCCCTCCGATATGCAAGCAACATTTACCACCTAGGCATTAGATTGACATATATCATTGAATTAATGCTCACACAAGTCTAAGTCAAGGATGTTATCTTATTATTAGTTGTATCTGTAAACAGTTCTTCAACCCATGACAATATTAAACATGACATAAATATGAACATGATAAGAGTGTAACTCTAATACACTCAATCCTGTTTGCTACAAAATGTACATTGATCAAAGTATGACAACCCTACACTCAAATTTTAGTCAAAACAAGTTGACCACGCAAGTGTGTTTTTCTGTAGGTTTTTATATGTGAAAAACTTTCCCAGTTGAATATCAAATGTAAACCAAATAATGACCCCCAGCTAATATAAAACAATGTAATTCCAATTTTTTTTGACAAGGCATATATGAAAATCTTCTAAAAGAGAAATACAGAATCATCATCAAAAGTATTTGTGTCAATACACATATTTTTTAATTGTTGAATAATGATTGTATATATTTATGGGGTACACGGTGATGTTTTAATCTATGAATACACTGCAGAGTCAGTCAAGCTAATTATATCCATCATCTCACCAATTTGTCACTCTTCCTGTGGTAATAACATAAAATTGATTCTTTTAGCAATTTTGAAATATACCATATATTATTATTAACCTTGCAGTCTAATAGATCACTAAAACTTATTCTTCCAGTCTTCCTGAAACTTTGTACCATTTTATCAGTATTTCCCTTTACTCAGCATCACCATCAGACTCTATCATCTCACACCTCTTAGAATAGCTATTATCAAAAAAAATTTTTGACATAAGAGCAAATAAAGATGTATGATAATAACTTTATTGGATTACTTTAAAGCTATTGAAATTATTACAATGTTTCTAATATGAAACTTAGACCAGGCATGATAGCTCATGCCTGTAATTCCAGCACTCTGGGAGGCTGAGGCGAGACAGATTACTTGAGCTCAGTGGTTCAAGACCAGCCTGGGCAACATGTTGAAAGCCCAGTTCTAAGAAAAATACAAAAATTAGCTGGGCATGGTGATGTGCAGCTGTGGTCCCAGCTACTTGGAGGCTGACCCAAGAGGATCACTTGAACCTAGGGAGGGCAAGGCTGCAGTAAGCCGTGATTGTGCCACTGCACTGCAACCTGGGCCACAGAATGAGACCCTCTCTCAAAAAGCAAGTGTGTGTGTGTGTGTATATATATATACTTTCTCTGTGTGTGTGTGTATATATATTTATATATATAACATATATTTATATATAACATATATTTATATATAACATATTTATATATATAAATTATAGATAGTAGAATGAAATATAAAGACTGAAATAATCTTATATATGAGTATAAAGCCATTTCAACTCAGTAGAGAAAACAGCAATTTATTCAATGAATGGTGCTAAAATAATTGGTTACACAGTCTAAAACTAGATTAAAAATTCCAATTGCTTATTATAGACAAGAAGTATAAACATGAATTAAATAACTATAAAAAGTTAAAATAAAAAGAATAAAAGCATTAGAAGAATATACAAGTAATGAAAATAAAAATCCTGAGGGCGGAAATACCTTCCAAAACAAACACACCCCAGAAGTGATAAAGAAAATATGTGTATTTCTTTATATAAAAATGAAAAACTACCAACATATGAAAAGATCAGCACTCTAATCAAAGAGATAAATAACAGAGTAATAGTTTTGTGACATAACAATAGACAGATGACTTAAATTTTTAAATATAAAAATTATAGCTAAATATAGAAGTAAAGTATATTCTGAGGCAATTTTCAATTTCATTATTATTTAGACAAATGAATTTTACAAAACAATTGTAAAAATCATTTCATCCATCAGATTCATACACACACACACAATATTTTTTATGTACATAATTATAAACAAGAACTTTGAAATAGGTAAAAAGCACCAATGAGTACAAAAATACTCCCTTACTCCTTTATGTACTTCACTATTTAATCCAAAGACATAATCGTACATTAAACATGAAATTTTAATGATTCAGTAAAGCAATTATAGTATATCTACCAAACTAGTAAATACCAAAATAACACAGGTTTAGATCTCCCACAAATTCACTTTGGGGGCAGATTAGAAACATTTATCAGTTGCTTATCTGCCATTATAATTTGTGACTTTTTACAATCAAGAGTCTTGGTAATGTTTTTAAACAAAATATGAATGTACACGCATGATACGAAACATCCATCACCACTGTAGAGCTTTGTCAATATACTCCATTTAAAAAAGCAAATGATAAATATACATAGATTAAGAAAAGAGACATGTAAAAGACGTAAGTTACACCTTTCATGCTATACATTTTGATTTACTGACGCTTCTGCAGTATTGGCAGTGACCAAGATAGAAAATACACACTAAATTTAAAACATTTCTTGAAATTAAAAGCATAATGACAGAGACTAATAGATTTCATTCCTGTTTGATCTCTGCACTGACGTAATATTTAGCTTGATAATTTTAGCAAGGAGCATTGAATCAATAACTCAATGATCTCAGCTTTGTTGATGTACAATTTTATCTTACATCATCTATAAAACATTTATCAGTAACAATTTATAATATGAATGTTTAAATATGATGGGTTTAGGTCAAATATCTATTGAAATGATAAACAGCTATTAGTTCATATATCTCTGTTAAGTGATGTTAAAAGTAAACTCCTAAATGGATGTTGCAAAATTATTCAACACAACATGCAGAGTCCATCACTTCATCACCTTTTTGGCAGACACAATTCAGCGCAACTCAGATTTAGGGGAAGTCAGCCACATATCTGTTCAAACTCATTTTAGAATTTAAAATAAAATATTGAGCTATTCTAGAGGAAGGAGGAAAAGGAGGAGGAAGAAAAGAGGAAAAAAGTAGAAACACTGTATATTTGTAATATCATAAATGTGTCATATTCTGATTCTAATTTAGACATAACTTACTTTATAACCACATGACCCCAAACTTCTAAGTACAATATCATTTCTTATTGTTTTATATCATCATTTCAGAAACATATTTCCCTTTTTATTTACTTTAATTATCAATGCTTGTTAACACTTTTGTTATGAGACTCATTATCTCCCAAATCAGTTATCAATGTTATGCATTTTATAAATTTTCTAAGCATTGTACTTATTTCTGCTGAAATCATAAATTAACAGAATTTGGCATTTTAAAATTATGTAGGTGAATTGTAAACGTACTTATAGTCTTAATTTATTTTAAAAGTAAATTTTCTTTATTATTTGGATAAAATAATTATTTTATTTGGTACACAAAAAGATAAAAACAGGCAAGCCCTTATTTTTCACTAATGTTGCAATTTCTAGAAGAAAAAATTAAAAAGGTTACTTTCTAATGACAACGAGATAAAAAATTGCAAGGACTGAAACAAAAGAAATGAATAGAGGCCTGTATTCATGATATAAATAAAGGCTCTAATATAATATATGGTACATTGGAGAATTAATTTAAAGCCATATAAGAGGAGGACACACTTTCCAAAGATAAATAATTAACTTAGGTATTGGATATTTAAAATAAAAATCCTCCTACATGAAGGCAGAATCAAAAAGTATCTATCAATTTTGTTCCATAAAAACTGTACATCCATTCATTTGTGCTCTCCTACCTGCTCCCAATACCTCCCTAGTGCTGAAATGGTGACTTTCCAGGTTGCAAAGCAGTCTTGGACAAAGAAGAGACAGGTGCAGAAAGTCACCCACACAATATCCGAACAAAGAGAAAAATAACTTTAAGGTTATTATGCAAATGAATTATTAACGTTCAAAAATTAAAAATGAAAAGGCAAATAATTACTTGGAATACCAAAACAGATCAATCCAGATTATAATATCCTAGAACAAAAATAAATATCTCACAGTTCTTCCAGCTATCGAACAAATAAATAAGAACATACAGTTTTATTTTTTTTAATGCAATACAAAGTTGAAAACTACAGGAAACAAATATGGAACCAAACATAATAATTTATGGAATAAAAATATATTAGAAGTACTAGGGAAAAAATAGAAGTGCACAGAATGCAGCATGAATATACAAGGAAATGGATGATACAAAAAAGAAGTTAAGATACAGCTAATTAATAGGGCAGGGCAGAGAAGGATGGAGAATGGATCAGGGAGGTAAAGAGAAGATTCCAGCGCTATGTGGTATCAGTAATTACTTTTAATGGCAAAAACTGCAAATAATATACATAATTGAAACCCTGCATATTACAATTACAAGATGAGGTGAGTATTATTAAAGGGCAATATTATCCTTATATTTTTACATTAGGAAATAAACAAGAATGAAATTAGTAGAATCATTTAAGAAATTAATGAAATCACAACAAAATATTTCCAAAAAAGCTAATATGAAGAGTTAATAAGGATGAAAATAAATAAATTTATTAAAAAGCAAATAAACACAAGGCACAAGATGAGTTTCTTCTGAGAAAATGCTAACAAAATAGATAAACTTCTAGAAAGGTTATTGATTAAAAAAATAGAGAACATGAGTTAATGCTATTAGGGAAAAAATTAACTATATATATATAAAACACAGATCATCATGTAATAAGATGATGTTATGATAAAAATTTTGCCAGTACATTTAGAAAATTAGACAAAATGGCTACATTTAAATAAAAATGTAACAAGCCAAACCAAAAAAAAAAAAAAAAAAAAAAGCACGGTGAGAGTTCTATAAATTAGAGCGAATCCAGTTACAATTAATTCTACAACTAAAAACATTTTTTAAAAATATCTAGACTGTTTTTCATAATGAAGGTACTAATATACTTTCTTTCTCACCAAAAGGGTACAAGGGTTCTCTTTACTCCCCATTCTCCCAACGCTTGTCATCCTTCTTCTTTTCTATAATAGCCAGTCTAACAAGTGTCAGATGATATCTCACTGTGTTTTTAACTTGCTTTCCCTAATGATTAGTGATGTTGAGCATTTTTTCATGCACCTATTGGCCATTTGTATACCTTCACTTAAGAAATGTCTTCTCAGAACCTTTGCTCATTTTTAAGTTTAATATTTATTTATTTATTTACAATGGAGTTGTTTGAGTTCCTTATATATTTTGGATATTATATAAATAGAACTATCAAATAATCCAGCAGTCCCACTACTGGATATATATCCAAAGGATATGGAATCAGTCTGTCAAAGAGATATCTGCACTCCATGTTCATTGCAGTATTATTCACAAGAGTCAAGATATGGAATCAACCTAACTGTCCATCAATGAATGAATGGATAAAGAAAATGTGATATATATCATATTTATATATCTATAAATGCAAGAAAACAATATTCAGCCCTATAAAAAGGCAGTATTGTCACTTGCAATAAAACAGATGAACCTGGGGGACATTATGTGAAGTGAAAAAATAACCAAAAAAAAGACAAGTGCCATATGATCTCACTGATAGGTAGAATCTTAGAAAGTGAAACTCATAGAAACACAGTCTTTGGTGTTTATCAAAGACTTGGAGTGTGGGGGAGAGAGACTGGGGAGATGGTCAAAGAACAAACAATTTCAGTTAGGAGGAATAATTTCAAGAGATCTGTTGCACAGATGTAGTGGTGACTGTAGTAAATAAGAATATAATGTGTACTTGAAAACTTTTGAGAGGGTAGATTTTAAGTGTACTCACTACAAAAAAAATAATAAGTATGTGAGCTAGTGCATGTGTAAAGTAACTTGATTTAGCCATTCTACAGAGCATATGTCTTTCCAAACATAATGTTGTACATCGTAAACATATACATTTTACTTGCCAAAGAAACATTAAAATAATTTTATGCAAAACTACCACTCTATCATTTTAAAATTCTTTTCAATTTCAGAACAATTTCTGAGAAGAAAAATTAAGAGATAACTATTGGGTACTGGGCTTAATACCTGGGTAATGAAATAATCTGTACAATAAGCCCGTCAGACTTGAATTTATCTATGTAACAAATATTCACATGTATCTCTGAACCTAAATTAAAAGTTAAAGAATGAATGAATGAATAAATAAATAAATCTGCACTCCCACCCCTGCTAAAAAAAAACTTAAGAAATAAATCCAAATTCATTTATAAGACCATTCTAACATGAATCAAAATTCAAACAAAGTCAGAGTAATAAATAAAAATTATAATCCAATCTCAATTATGAAAATAGATATAAGAATTTTAAACAATATATTGGCAAAGCCCCGTCAGCAATGTGTGAAAATACATACTAGAGCAGATTGTGAATATCAGAGGAATGAAACTTTTTAAGATATCAGTTATCATCATTAAAACGTTAAGTATTGAGAAAAATATAAATATTTTGAAAGTGGAAGAAATTCAACTTTCATTCATTTTGATAAAAAACATCTTTTTGTTATACTAGGAAGAATAAGAGAATTTTAAACAGGCAAAATGTTTGAAAGCATTCTATTTAAAATTCTGATCAAGATCAAGATACCTGCTCTTTTAATTTGTTGTCAATAACAATTTTTATTTTCATATATTCAGAAATCACAGAACCCACTTCTAAATAACTTCATGAATCAAAAGGGATCTTCTAATAAATGTTGTAATCAGTGTAAACAATAATAAAAACAAGGTACTGAATGTCCTAGTAGCTATACAAAGACAAAAGAAGTTTGTAAAAGACTAAATGAAACTGATTGTGAAAATGATATGATTAACTGCATAGAGAGTACCAAAAAATTTATGAATATCCTTTTACAAAAAAGAAATTCAATAGGGTTAGAGGATTTAAAATAATTGATAAAAATCAATTGCCCTTTTGTTCATCAGCTATAAGTAATTAAGAAACATTTAGAGCAACAGTAACTAAAATATCAAGTACCTACCCGTAAAACATACAAACACTAAAAGAAATCTGTAAAAATACAAAGAACAAAAAACAAAACTTTATTGATACACATTAAAGGAAACACACACAAACAGAAAAACTTACCTTGAATATAAAGAGAAAGACTCCGTTTTGTACATGTTGTAAATATATTAATTCTGTTACCAACAACCAAAGTATCTAAGGGTTCATAGTAATTGCAATAAAAATTCCAATAGAGTTTTGTGGTGGAACTCAATAAACTGATTCAGAAACTTAGGTGAAAATGCAAAGGTCCACCAACAGTGAAAACTGCTTGGAAAACAAAAGGATAAGGTTGAGGAAATGCACTACTAGATATTGACTTCTTATAAACCAATATTTATTAAGATAGAAATGTATTGGCTCACCAAGAAGCAAGTAGAGATAAACAAAAAACACAAAAACACCGTTTAGAAAGAAAAGAAAAAAATTTTCAATAAATTTGTAACTAGTTATCTATGTGGGAAAAAATTGTGAGGTATGTATATCAGAACGCAGAACAATAAGTGAACTCCAAATACATTCATGACTTAAGTATAAAGGACAGAAAGATAAAAACAAAATCACCAGAAAATTGGAAAAACTATTTTAAATATTTATTAAACAAGACTCAAAATGTATAACCCTTGAAAGAAAAACAGTAACAAGTGTCACCATGTTAAAATGGTTAATTTTATTTATCTTAAAAACAGTGTGATGGTTAATATTGATTATCAACTTGATTGGATTGAAGAATGCAAAATGTTGTTCCTGGATGTGTCTGTGAGGGTGTTGCCAAAGGAGATTAACATTTGAGTCAGTGGACTGGGAGAGGCAGACCCACCCTCAATCTGGGTGAGCACCAGCTAATCAGCCGCCAGCAAGGCTAAGATAAAAGCAGGCAAAGGGCTAGACTGGCTAAATTTGCTGGCCTCCATGTTTGTCACATGCTGGATTCTCCCCGCCCTCGACAATCAGACTCCAAGTTCTTCAGCTTTTGGACTCTTGGATCTACTCAGTGGTTTGCCAGGGCTTTCTAGCCTTTGGCCACAGACTGAAGGCTGAACTGTCAGCTTCCCTACTTTTGGGGTTTTGGGACTTGGACTGGCTTTTTTGCTTCTCAGCTTGCAGACAGCCTACTATGGGACTTCACCTTGTGATCTTGTGAGCCAATACTCCTTAATAAACACCCCTTTCATATATACATCTATCCTATTAGTTCTGTCCTTTTAGAGAACCCTAATACAAACAATAAACTTTTTTTTTAATAAACAACATATTGCAAACCTCTCCTTCATTCTCTATTCACTTTCCCTGCTTTGTTTCTTCAAAGCAATGATCATTTTCTGATTACTATGTAGTTCATGCATTTATTTTGTGTATTATCTATATTCCTTCATAAAATTTAAATCTATGAAGGAGGCATATTTGTCTATTTTGTTTTATGTTGTGTTCCAGTAACTAGAAGAGTGTCTGGCAAGCAGGACACAATCAATAAATATTTGTTGAAAGACTACATTAATGAATCCATAAAATAAAGAGACAAGCATCTCAACAGAGAAATGACCAAAATAAAAGAACAGCATTTTATAGAAGACGAAAAGTATGTGTCATATAAATCAACATATGGAAAATGCTTAAATCTATTAATAATAAGATAAATATGAATCAGGATAACAATAGTATAACACTTTACACTCACTATATTACAGGCTATTATTACAGATATTGGTGAAGGTGTATGCCAATGGAAATCTTATAAGCTACTCACTGCAATATAAATAAGTGCAACTCTTTGGGAATTTTACTGAAAAACTGAACAGCCATTTACTTTACAAATGAACAATTCTTTTTTCAAGGCATGTATTATACCATGGACAATCTCTTACAAAAGTACAATAAACCAAAGTACTTGCATAGTCATAACATTATTTAAAATAGTAAAACAATAAAGGAAAAAAGTCTAAAAGTCCATTGACAAGAGAATAGATATTAGTTTTGTTATATTTACAGAATTAAATACTAGACTATATTTGTAATTATTGAATTGTAGCTCTACACAACAACAAGAATTGATAATATAAAAATATTGAGTGAGAACACAAATTGCAGAAGCCTGCTGTATGAGGGATCTCCAGAGAAACAGAACCAGATTAGATAAATAGATAGATAGATAGATAGATAGATAGATAGATAGATAGATAGATAGATAGATATAACAATGATTCAGTGTTGTGGGAAGTCAGGGACCCTGAATGGAGGGACCGGCTGAAGCCACGGCAAAAGAATATAAATTCTGAAGATTTCATGGACATTTATTAGTTCCCCAAATTAATACTTTTATAATTCTTATGCCTGTATTTACTGCAATATCTGAACATAAATTGTGGAGATTTCATGGACACTTATCACTTCCCCAATCAATATCCCTGTGATTTCCTATGCCTGTCTTTACTTCAATCTCTTAATCCCGTCATCTTCTTCGTAAACTGAGGAGGATGAACATCACCTCAGGACCCTGTGATGATTGTGTCAGCTGCACAAATTGTTTGTAAAGCATGTGTGTTTGAACAATATGAAATCTGGGCATCTTGAAAAAAGAACAGGATAACAGCAATGTTCAGGAAACAAAAGAGATAAGACTTCTGGCCTCCGGTGGGCTGGATGCAACAGAGCCATATTTCTCCTCTTTCAAAAGCAAATAGGGGAAATATCACTGAATTCTTTTTCTCAGCAAGGAACATCCCTGAGAAAGAGAATGCGCCCTGAGGGCAGGCCTATAAACGGCCTCCTTAGAAGCATGCCGCCTTTTATGGTGGAAGCCGAAGGGATGAAATAAGCCCTGTCTCCTGTAGCGCTCCCAGGCTTATTAGGAGGAGGAAAATTCCCGCCTAATCAATTTTGGTCAGACAAGTTGTCTGCTCTCAAACCCTGTTTCCTGATAAGATGTTATCAATGACTATGTGTGCCAGAAACTTCATTAGCAATTTTAATTTCGCCCCATTTGGTGGTCCTGCGATCTTGGTCCTGTGATCTCGCCCTGCCTCCATTTGCTTTGTGATATTTTATTACCTTTTGAAGTATGTGATCTCTGTGACCTACACCCTATTAATGCACTCCCTCCCATTTTGAAAATCGCTAATAAAAACTTGCTGGTTTTATGGCTGAGAGAACATCATGGAGCCTGCCAACATGTGATGTCTCCCCCAGACACCCAGCTTTAAATTTCTCTCTCTTGTACTCTTTACCTTTATTTCTCAAACCAGTCGAGACACCTAAGAAATATAAAAGAACCCCCGTTAAACATCGGGAGCGGGTTCTCCCAATAATTCAGCTCATGCATTTACGAGACTGTCGAGTCCAAAATCTGTAGAGCTGATGTTCCAGTTCAAGTTCAAAGGTCTAAGCTACTGCAGACACAGGAGGTGTCAAAGTTTCAGTCCAAAGGCTCTCAAGCAGGAAAATTATTGCCTACTTGGAGGAGGGGTGGCCTTTTTCTAGTCAGGCCTTCAATTAAGTGGATAAGACCCACACAGTGGGTGGGAGGGGATGGGACAACTGCTTTACTCAGTCTAAGAATTTAAGTGTTAATTTCAACCAAAAATATCTTCACAGAAACTCCCAGAATAATGTTTGTCCAAATATCAGGGCACTCCATGGCCCACTCAAGTGGACACATACATTAATCTTTATACCTATGTATAGTGCTCCTTTTTTATAAAGCATAAAATTAAGAAATACTAACCATTAAGCTATTTAGAAAGTGTTATAAACTGTGACTCTAAAAAACTGCAATAGTTAATAACAATAAACAATGAATGAATGCCTACACAAATCTAAAGGAAATACATTTTTATGCAAGTTTAGAGAAGGTGGAGGGGTGTCAAAGAGAGAAGATGGCACTGTGCAACTTCAGTAACTTTAATTTTTAAAGGATGGCATTGATGCAGAGGTACACAGAAACATAAAAAAAATCAGAAAGGACATAGAAGCAACCGTGTGTGTGTGTACATATCACACACACACACATATATAATATACACAAATAGTAAATACATATAATATGCCCTCATGTATTTTACATTTACCTAATATTCCTGGGGAAAGAAAGATAAAACAAGTCTACATCTGTTCTTTCAATTAAGTTTCTAATCTATAAAAACTGTGAATAAATAACAAATATCATTTAATAGATAGTATGAGGAAAATAAATTATTACATGTAATTATATTCCAGAGTAAGTAATGAAAATACAGTTTGGGAGGAATTTGTAATACTGAAAATTAAGTATAGAAGTCTAGTTGTAGTCACTTATGTAATTGAATGTAAAGAGGAATTGAATATCAATAAAAAAGGATATTTTTCTTGAAAAAATACTTTTCTATTTTTTTCTTCAGATCATTTGAAGAAATATGTTATTAATCATATGGCCATTTATGGATCAGTGCTAAATTCAAATTTCTGTATTAATGGTGAAAGAATGAGCGTGAAGCTCTGATGGTACAGTTTACTTTCCAGAATCACAATTATAACAACTGTGGTGGGGGACAGCCAAGGTTTTGTCATTGATTAATTAATGGTTTTGATGCCAGACTATGTCTGAGTAGAAAAGAACTCCTATAATCTCGATTTATTAAATATATTGCTCTTAGAAGACATGGGTTTGGTTTATTTTTTTTTTCACTTATTATTTTTTTTTTTTCAGTTGGAGTCTTGCTCTGTTGCCCAGGCTGGAGTGCAGTAGCCCAATCTCAGCTCACTGCAACTTCCACCTCCTTGGTTCAAGCAATCCTCCTGCATCAGCCCCCACCAGTAACTGGGATTATAGGCAGGCACCACCACACCCAGCTAATTTTTGTATTTTTAATAGAGACAGGGTTTGCCCATGTTGGCCTGGAAGGTCTCAAACTCCTGACCTTAGGTGATCCACGCTTCTCGGCCTCCCAAAGTGCTGGGATTACAAGTGTGAGCCACCACACACAGCTAATACTTATTTATTTATTTATTTTCAAATTGTGAGAACTTTTATTTAGAGGGATATTACTCACTTGGAAACAGAGGCTCACAAAGTTGCCAAACCACATGGCCAGTGGGCATGGGTAGGTGTTTATTTCTTATCCCTTGTTCATGAATATATACCTAATATTTCTTAAAAAATAATTCATTAGAAGACAGAAAAGAATCAAGATTCCCATGTCCTTTCCTTTTTTTTTTTTTTTTTTTTTTTTTTTTAGAATTACTAGTTTTCTCACATGTCCCTTTTTTTTTAAGTTTTATTATACTTTAAATTCTGGGATACATGTGCAGAACATGAAAGTTTGTTAAGAGGTATACATGTGCCATGGTTATTTGCTGCACCCATCAACCCATCATCGAGGTTTTAAGACCCGCATGCATGAGGTATTTCTCCTAATGCTCTCCCTCCCCTTTCCCTCCACCCCACAACAGGCTCCAGTGTGTGTTGTCCCCCACCCATTGTCCGTATGTTCTCATTATTCAACTCCACTTATGAATGAGAACATGCAGTGTTTGGTTTTCTGTTCCCATGTTAGTTTGCTGAGAATTATGGTTTCCAGCTTCATCCATGTTCCTGCAAAGGACATGAACTAATTCATTTTGATAACTGCATAGTATTCCATGGTGTATATGTGCCACATTTTCTTTATCCAGTCTATCATTGATGGGCATTTGGATTGGTTCCAAGTCTTTGCTATTGTAAATAGTGCTGCAATAAATATATGGGTGCATGTGTCTTTGTAGTACAATAATTTATAATACTTTGGGTATATAACCAGTAATGGGATTGCTGGATCAAATGGTATTTCTGGTTCTAGATCTTTGAGGAATTGCCACACTGTCTTCCACAATGGTTGAACTAATTTACATTCCCAACAACAGTGTAAAAGCGTTCCTATTTCTCCACATCCTCTCCAGCATCTGTTGTTTCCTGACTTTTTAACAATTAAACCATTCTAACTGGTATGAGATGGTATCTCATTATGGTTTTGATTTGCATTTCTCTAATGACCAGTGATGATGAGCTTTTTTTCATATGTTTGTTAGCAACGTAAACGTCTTCTTTTGAGAAGGGTCTGTTCATATCCTTTACCCACTTTTTGATGGGCTTGTTTTTTTCTTGTAAATTTGTTTAAGATCCTTGTAGATTCTGGATATTAGCCCTTTGTCATGTGGATGGATTGCAAAAATTTTCTCCCATTCTGTAGGTTGCCTGTTCACTCTGATAATAGTTTCTTTTGCTGTTAAGAAACTCTTTATTTAATTAGATCCTATTTGTCAATTTTGGCTTCTGTTGCAATTGCTTTTGGTGTTTTAGTCATGAAGTCTTTGCCCATGCCTATGTCCTGAATAGTATTACCTAGGTTTTCTTCTAGGGTTTTCATAGTTTTAGGTCTTACGTTTAAGTCTTTAATCCATCTTGAGTTAATTTTTGCAGAAGGTGTAAGGAAGGGGTCCAGTCTTAGTTTTCTGCACATGGCTAGCCAGTTTTCACCATTTATTAAATAGGGAATCCTCTCCCCATTGCTTATTTGTAGCACATTTGTCAAAGATCAGATGGTTGTAGATGTATAGTGTTATTTCTGAGGCCTCTGCTTTGTTGCATTGGTCTACATATCATTGGTCTATATATGTTGCATTGGTTTGATACCAGTCCCATGCTGTTTTGGTTACTGTAGCCTTATAGTATAGTTTGAAGTCAGGTAGCGTGATGCCTCCAGCTTTGTTCTTTTTGTTTAGGATTGTCTTGGCTATACAGGCTCCTTTTTGGTTCCATATGAAATTTGAAGTAGTTTTTTTTTCCTAATTCCATGAAGGAAGTCAGTGGTAGCTTGATGGGAATAGCATTGAATCTATAAATTACTTTGGGCAGTATGGCCATTTTCACAATATTGATTCTTCCTATTAGTGAGCATGGAATGTTTTACCATTTGTTTGTGTCTTCTCTTATTTCCTTCAGCAGTGTTTTGTAGTTCTCCTTGAAGAGGTCTTTCACAGCCCTTATAAGTTGTATTCCTAGGTATTTTATTCTCTTTGTAGCAATTGTGAATGGGAGTTCACCCATGGTTTGACTCTCTGTTTGTCTATGATTGGTATATAGGAATTCTTGTGACTTTTGCATATTGATTTTGTATCCTGGGACTTTGCTGAAGTTGCTTATCAGCTTAAGGAGATTTTGGGCTGAGACGATGAGGTTTTCTAAATATACAAATGTATAATCTGCATACAGAAACAATTTGACTTCCTCTCTTCCTATTTGGATACCCTTTATTTCTTTCTCTTTCCTGATTGTCCTGGCCAGAACTTCCAGTACTATGTTGAATAGGAGTGGTGAGAGAGCACATCCTTGTTTTGTGCCAGTTTTCAGAGGGAATGTTTCCAGCTCTTGCCCATTCAGCATGATATTGGCTGTCGGTTTGTCATAAATAGCTCATTATTTTGAGATATGTTCCATCAATACCGAATTTACTGAGTGTTTTTAGCATGAAGCAGTGTTAAATTTTATCAAAGAATTTTCTGCATCTATTGAAATAATAATGTGGTTTTTGTAATTGGTTCTCTTTATGTAATGGATTACATTATTGACATACATATATTCAATCAGCCTTGCATCCCAGGGATGAAGCCGACTTGATCGTGGTTGATAAGCCTTTAGGTGTGTTGCTAGTATTTTATTGAAGATTTTCACATAAATGTTTATCGGAGATATTGGCCTGAAATATTCTGTTTTTCCTGTGTCTCTACCAGGTTTTGGCATCAGGATGATGCTGGCCTCATAAAATGAGTTTGGGAGGAACCTCTCTCTCTCTTTTTTTTTCTAAAGTGTAGAATAGTTTTAGAAGGAATGGTACCAGGTCTTCTTTGTACCTCTGGTAGAATTCGGCTGTGAATCCATTTAGTTCTGGGCTTTTTTCGGTTGTTAGGCTGTTAATTACTGCCTCAATTGCATAACTTGTTAATGTTCTATTTAGAGAATGGGCTTATTCCTGGTTTAGTCTTGGGAGGGTGTATGTGTCCATGAATTTATCAATTTCTTGTAGATTTTCTAGTTTATTTACATAGAGGTGTTTATAGTATTCTCTGATGGTAGTTTGTATTTCTGTGGGATCAGTGGTGATACTCCTTTTATCATTTTTTATTGTATCAATTTGATTCTTCTCTCTTTTCTTCTTTATTACTCTGACTGGACTCTATATTTTTTGTGAATCTTTTCAAAACACCAGCTCCTGGATTCAATGATTTTTTTTCAAAGGATTTTTTGTGTTTCTCATTCCTTCAGTTCTGCTCTGATCTTAGTTGTTTCTTGTCTTCTGCTAGCTTTTGAATTTGTTTGCTACGGCTTCTCTAGTTCTTTTAATTGCCATGTTAGGGTGTGGATTTTATATCTTTCCTTTTTCTGATGTGATCATTTAGTGCTATACATTTCCCTCTAAACATTGCTTTAGCAGTTTCCCAGAGATTCTAGTACATTGTATCTTTGTTCTCACTGATTTCAAAGAACTTCTGTATTTCCGCCTTAATTTTGTTATTTACCCATTCAGTAATTCAGGAGTAGGTTGTTCAGTTTTCATGTAGTTGTGTGGTTTTTAATGCATTTCTTAATCCTGAGTTCTAATTTGATTGCACTGTGATCTGAGAGACTGTTTGTTATGATTTCCGTTCTACTGCATTTGCTGAGGAGTGCTTTACTTCTATTTATGTGGTCAATTTCAGAGTAAGTGCTATGTGGTGCTGAGAAGAATGTTTGTTCTGTTGATTTGAGGTGTAGAGCTCTGTAGATGTCTATTAGGTCCAGAACTGAGTTCAAGTCCTGAATATCCTTGTTAATTTTCTGTCTCATTGATCTGTCTAACATTGACAGTGGGGTGTTAAAGTCTCCCACTATTATTGTGTGGGAGTCTAGGTCTCTTTGTAGGTCTCTAAAAACTTGCTTTATGAATCTGGGTGCTCCTGTATTGGGTGCAAATATATTTAGGATAGTTAGCTCTTCTTGTTGCATTGATCCCTTTACCATTATGTAATGCCCTTCTTAGTCTTTTTTGTTCATTGTTGATTTAAAGTCTGTTTTATCAGAGACTAGGATTGCAACCACTGATTTTTTTTGCTTTTCATTTGCCTGGTAAATGTTCCTCCATTCCTTTATTTTAAGCCTATGTGTGTCTTTGCACATGAGATGGGTCTCCTGAATACAGCACACTGATGGGACTTGGCTGTTTATCCAGTTTACCAGTCTGTGTCTTTTAATTGGGGCATTTAGCTCATTTACATTTAAGGTTAATATTTTTATATGTGAATTTGATTCTGTCTTTGTGAAACTAGCTGGTTATTTTGCACATTAGTTGATGCAGCTTCTTCATAGTGTCATTGGTCTTTACATTTTGGTATGGTTTTGCAGTAACTGGTACTGGTTTTTCCTTTCCATATTTTACTGCTTCCTTCAGGAGCTCTTGTAAGGCAGGCCTAGTGGTGACAAAATCCCTCAGCATTTGCTTACCTGTAAAGGATTTTCTTTATCCTTCATTTAGGAAGCTTAGTTTGGCTGGATATGAAATTCTGTTTTGAAAATTATTTTAAGAATGTTGAATATTGGCCCCCACTCTCTTCTGGCTTGTAGGGTTTCTGCCAAGAGATCCTCTGTTAGTCTGGTGGTCTTCCCTTTGTGGGTAACCCGACCTTTTTCTCTGGCTGCCCTTAACATTTTTTCCTTCATTTCAACCTTGGTGAATCTGACAATTATATGTCTTGGGGTTGCTCTTCTCAAGGAGTATCTTAGTGAAGTTCTCTGAATTTCCCAAATTTGAATGTTGGCCTGTCTTGCTAGGTTGGGGAAGTTCTCCTAGATAATATCCTGAAGTGTGTTTTCCAACTTGGTTCCATCTCCCCATCACTTTCAGGTATACCAGTCAATCATAAGTTCAGTCTTTTCACACAGTCTCATATTTCTTGGAGGCTTTGTTTCTTTCATTTTTCATTCTTTTTTCTCTAATCTTGTCTTTACACTTTATTAAGTTTATCTTCAATCTCTGATATCCTTTCTTCTGCTTGATCAATTCAGTTATTAATACTTGTGTATGCTTCACAAAGTTCTCATGCTGCATTTTTCAGATCCATCAGGTCATTTACGTGCTTCTCTAAACTGATTATTCTAGTTAACAATTCCTGTAACCTTTTATCAAGGTTCTTAGCTTCCTTGCATTGGCTTAGAACATGCTTCTTTAGCTTGGAGGAGTTTGTTATTACCCACCTCCTGAAGCCTTCTTCTGTCAATTCATCAAACTGATTCGTCCATCCAGTTTTGTTCCCTTGCTGGCGAGGAGTTGCGTTCCTTTGGAAGAGAAGAGGTATTCTGGTTTTGGGCATTTTCAGCTTTTTTGCACTGGTTTTTCTCCACCTTTGTAGATTTATTTACCTTTAATCTTTGATGCTGATGACCTTTGAATGGAGTTTTTGCATGGGCATCCTTTTTGTTGATGTTGATGTTATTGCTTTCTGTTTGTTAGTTTTCCTTCTAACAAACAGGCCCTCTGCTGCAGATCTGCTGGAGTTTGCTGGAGGTCTGCTGTTTGCCTGGGTATCACCAACACAGGCTGCAGAACAGTAAAGATTGCTGTCTGCTCCTTCCTCTGGAAGCTTCGTCCCAGAGGGGCACCTGCCAGTTGCCAGCCAGAGCTCTCCTGTATGAGGTGTCTGTCGACCCCTGCTAGGAGGTGTCTCCCAGTCAGGAGGCACAGGGGTCAGGGACCCACTTAAGGAGGCACTTTGCCCCTTAGCAGAGCTCGAGCGCTGTGCTGAGAGATACATTGCTCTCTTCATAGCTGGAATGCAGGAATGTTTAAGTCTGCTGAAGCTGTGCCCACAGCCATCCCTTTCCCCAGGTGCTCTGTCCTAGGAAGATGGGAGTTTTATCTACAAGCCCCTGGCTGGGGCTGCTGTCTTTCTTTCAGAGATGCCCTGCCCAGAGAGGAGGAATCTAGAGAGGCAGTTTGGCTACAGTGGCTTTGCCACAATGTGGTGGGTTCCGCCCAGTTTGAAATTTCTGTAGGCTTTGCTTACACTGCGAGGGGAAAACCACCTACTCAAGCCTCAGTAATGGCAGACACCCTTTCCCACACCGAACTCAATTGTCCTATGTTGACTTCAGACTACTGGGCTGGCTGCGAGAATTTCAAGCCAGTGGATCTTAGCTTGCTAGGCTCCGTGGGTGTGGGACCTGCTGAGCAAGACTACTTGACTCTCTGGCTTCAGCCCCCTTTCTAGGGGAGTAACTGTTCTGTCCTACTGGGGTTCCAGGCACCCCCGGGGTACATAAAAAAACTCCTGCAGCTAGCTCGATGTCTTCCCAAACAACCTTCCAGTTTTGTGCTTGAAACCCAGGGCCCTGATGATGTAGGCACCCGAGGGAAGCTCCTGGTCTGTGGGTTGTGAAGACTGTGGGAAAAGCATAGTATCTGGGTCGCATAGCAGTCCCTCGTGGCACAGTCCCTCAAGGCTTCCCTTGGGAAGGGGAGGGAATACCCCAGCCCCTTGTGTTTCCCAGGTGAGACAACACCCCACCCTGCTTCCGCTTGTCCTCTGTGAGCTACACCCACTATCTAACCAGTCTCGATGAGATGAACCGGGTACCTCAGTTGGAAATGCAGAAATCACCTGCCTTCTGCGTTGGTCTTGCTGGGAGCTGCAGACCGGAGCTGTTCCTACTTGACCATCTTGCCAGATCCCCCAGGTTTAATATTTTAACTGTATGAGAAAACACAGTGTAGAAAATAATGAAACGTAAGTAGTCATAGAAACATTGAAAATATTTAAGAGGAAATAAATGTAACCTAAGAACAAGAGAAAATACTTTCTTATTTAGGAGCCATTTATTTGTATACATACATGTATAGAAAGCAACTATCAACCTTGTTTATTTAAAGTATTGAAGTTGTTTGGTGATTAATCAGGATTTTACATCTAGTTCTTCAATAATTCAATAAAATATTTTTCAATCAAGACTTTTTTTTTCACTTAATCTGTACATTAATAATATGAATGTTTCATGATTTTTTTTTTTTTTTTTTTTTTTTTTTTTTACCATTTGAAATGTATAAAAATGCACTTGGCCTTAGATTATTTTTGCAAAAAATACCCTATATTTTAATGTACAATAAAATTTCAAGCAGGGATTTTAAAAAATCTTAATTTATTGAGCATATGTATGTGAAGACACAAATACACACACATATGTGTGTTCGTGTTTCCATAAGAAAGCTTTAGTGAGTTCCTACATCTGGCAAGCATATTAAGGAGAGTTTATTGGAAATGATAATTGTGAACCAAATTAAGATTGTTTTTTATGCTTCAGATTAAATTAGCTTTAATATTATGATAAATCCACTGAATGATTTCCTAGAGGCAGTTTATTGAAATTGTGAAGTATTTGACCAAACTGTATCCAATCTGAATTAAAAGAAAGACAAACATGTAAAAAGGCACTAAGAGAAGGAACAATCGGCAATAACAGTCTTATTGATTAAATATAGGAATACCACAGGGTCAAGACAGTTGTCAAGGAGGATGGTGGTCCTTGCAGGTGGTATGTGAGAAAACAAAATACCCCCAAAGAGTGACTTAAGGGTGAATAATTTTTCCTTTCTTTGAGACCCAAGGCATATATTTAAGCATATACTTGTTCACTAGTTGGTCCCAGTGGCTTTAAATATAGGCCTTTCTTATTTAGCCAACATTCCTTATCCAAGCCCTTACTATTATAATGAACAATAGGAAATTATTTATTAATGAAATAAACTTAAGAAAGTAGCTCTCCTGCAAATATGTGTCTTGGTTAAAAATAGCATTTATGCATACTAATCATGTTAACTTTTATCATTCATTTGTTGATGATTAATACTGTAAATACCTAACAACACAATACCCAAATACCTCAAATCAGTGTCTCCTTCATTTATGCCAGTCTTAGTGATTAAAGTCATTGCTAACACAATGATCCTGTCAGACATCCAATAGTCCTCTGAACACTTCTGTTTCTGTTTTAGGCCCCACATCACAAAGCTTTGCCTAATTGTTAACACATTTCAAATATGTTATTTCCATTGCCATCACCACAGTGCTAATCTAGGTTACTATTACCATTATCCCTTCTCTGGATATCTGCAATAGCCTTATAATGGATGTACTCACAGCCACTCTGAATCCTTCTACTCCAAACATTCAACACAACGTTACATATTGATAACACATTCTGATTGTGTAGATCCCATCCTCTCACTACCATCTTTTCAGAAGCTACAGTTGCTCTAGGATAAAATACAAACACCAAATATGAAAAGCAAAGCTCTTTATTGGACCCTTAAACTGAATCTTCCTCTGCCTCTTCTTCCTTTTGAAGCTGGCACCAGGGCCGCCTTACAGTTCCTCCTGAGAGCCATGCTGTTACTGCTTGAGAGCTCTCTCACATTAAATCTCTTGCCCTTTCCCTATAAAATATGCACACATACACATCACCTGCATAGTTCCTACTCTGTCCTGATCTTTAACACAGTTATGTGCCCATTAACAACTGGGGACTGTGTCCTTAGGCAAATTTGTTGTGCAAACATCATAGAGTATACTTACACCAACCTAGATGGTATAGTCTATTATAGACCTATGCTATATGGTATAGCCTATTACTGCTAGGCTACAAACCTGTATAGCATATTACTATACTGAATACTGTAGGCAGTTGTACAAAATAGTAAGTGTTTGTGTATCTAAAATATTTAAACAGAAAAGGTTATGCTAGGACACTAAGGTGACTGCAATGTCACTTATCAATCAGAATTTTTCATATCCATTATAATTTTATTGAATTATACTACCATTGTATATGCAGTCTGTCACTGACCAAAACATTATGTGATATGTGACTATATACATTTTCAGAGAAGAATTTTTTGTTTCTTCAGTATATGTAAGATATTCCTGTTACAGGTAATTTCTTATTTCTCCATTTATTCTTTGTTGATGAAACTGACCATACCTGCTGGTTGTATAATTGTTGTATAATGTACTACCTATTTTTTTTCCTATTCAAAATAGAATATCTTCTAGAAGTGAATCAAAACATAACTTTTAGGGTTTATTGAACAAGAGTCTACAAGTTATTGATCATAAATGTGATTAGATAACCCAGTGGTATCGAGGCTCTCTTATCAGCATTTCTGCAATTCCCTTGACCAATCCCAACAGTTTCCAATATGGCAATATAATTATAAATATTGTGGCCACATGTAAGATACCCATATGATAAGGAAAAAAGAGATACCTTTCTGACTAGACTTTTTCCTTACTAGGGAAGAAAATAACTCCCACATGCCTTCTCTCTATATATTAATGGTAGGAACTGGTCACACATGCATCCACAGGTGAAGCAATGGCAAAAGAGAATGATAATATTTTGATTGGCCCAATACCAAGCATTATAATAGCATCACATATGGAGTTATCACAATGACTAGCTGGCCTTGGTCAACTCTGTCACTGTAAAAACTCCATGTGAGAAATTGCATAGGAGAAGGAACTAATACAGGAAGAAACAGGGGGACATCAATTGCTTGACATATTAAATTTGAGAAAGTTGCCATGGGTTGAATACGTGAAAACAATATATTGCAACTTGATATGATTTAATTCAACTCTCAGTTTAGTAATTCGTTCTATGGCATTCATGAATGACAACCATTTATTCTGCTTAAAAACTTTCAGATGGTAATACCATTATTTTGTATCACTTATTTGACTTTTGGATTGAACTGTTTTAAAATTATTCCTTTTTTTGTTTCGTTTTGTATATTTTCCATAAGAAGTAATGAAATTTCAACACGGATCCCTTAGGTAATTGTCATGTAATACACTTTACAGAGTTTCTCTTCTTGATGCTTTTTTAGTGTACTTTACTAAATTAATGCCCATCTTGAAATGTGATTCCTACAATGTACACAAACAAGAAGAAATAACTTCATTTATATTGCAAACTTTGTACCATACAGCCTTGATCCTGTATCTATAGTAGTTCTATTTTTTGTTTTTAATTTTTTATTTTAGTGGATGTTTTACACTGTTAACTTCCATTGAACTTGTATCCAGCTAAACACTTAGTCATGTTTTACTTAAACGACTTATAATCCAGGTAAGAGGGCTATATTTTCTTATTAGTTGTATTTATTTATGGCAGATACACAGTTCTTGTATATGAGGTTATTTTTTGATTTAACCCTTAGCTGTGTTTTATAATATCCACTCATGCCAATTTTCTCATTATTAGTATTTTGCTGTTTCTGAGATTTTCAAGACACTCATGAAATTTATAAATATAAAACTCATTATCAAATATGTATGTAATCTAATTTTGAACAAAATCTGATAAGCAGCACTTTTATAAATGCTATGAATGTCATTGATTAGGTTATTGACAAGGAAGGGCCAGTATCTTATGGTAAGTCACCTTCCAAATTACAGTAATTCATTAATCAGTACAAAATGGACACTACTTTTCAATATGTTTTGAATCCACACATATATATTATTAGTCATCGAGTATTGTCTCCAAATTTATACAATTATAAGTAATATTATGAAGAGCGCTTGATCATTTGCTTTGTTGAAAGGAAAATCCACACACTTTAGACCATCTATTAGATAGTCAAGATTGATAAAGCTATTGTAAATAAAAGGAGAATGAGATTTTGTTTGATTTGACGCTAATAAATTCCTCTGTTAGAGATTTACTATACTAATTCTTTCATATATTGGTGTTATATTACCATAGCAATTTATAGAATTTGCTGGTTTGATATTGAGAGAAACAGGTAGAGGATGGGGAGAGAGCATGAAGATATACTGTTTATCTCAGTTCTCTGCTATAATTCCAAAACATTGTCATTCTCAAAAATTATTGATAATGGCTACAGAATGACATCCGCAAATTCTTACAAAATCCTAGAGTTTGATTTTTCTGGGTTTGGAAAAACTAGTTCATCTTGAATTTATTAAAAATATTTATTCTACCACTTGTAAAAGAAGCTGAAATATGTTAACAAACTCTCCTTTTTTTTTTAACAACAGTGTTTCACTGTGAAAAATAAACCTTTTGACTCTGTCTGAAAATAGTGTCCCCCTTTATTTCTGTCCCCATACTTCAGTAAATACATGCAAGTCTAGTCTGCAAACTTCCACCAGTAAATGAGACATTTTAAAAACATTTACTCATTACACTAAAGTGCAAAGACCTTGAAAATATTATTGAGCTTTGATTTAGAGAAATATAGAAAAGACCTTCAAATATAGTAAAACATAGTAACATATTTTGAAAAACAGATAATAAAAAATATAGCTTACATGTACTGTACTTGACTGTGACCAAATTTGATCACTGCTAAAACAATATATGGCTGAAAGCACACCATACTATTTTATGAGTGACTAGCACTTCTAGGATACCAGCAAAATAGAGAATTGAACTGCAATTAATTAAGTGGAAGAGATGTGAGAGTGTGTCACAATTTGTTGCTCTGTTGATCAGTAGCAATTATAGATTTGGGGATGATAAATTAAGCTCCAAAGGGACAGGACAGGAGAGAAGGAAATTACACTAAACTAGAATCAAAGCATGTGTTCCTAACTCCGACTACCATTCAAGTATAAAGCCAAATTCATCACTTCAATACCTTTGTTACTTCATCTTCAAAATGAGAGTTGTATAAAAATAAATTTGAAACTTTCTTTTGCTTTCAAAATGCATTAATTCTAAGTTCTCAATCTCGCCACACTTAGTTTTCTGATTTGCTTCCTGCATTTTATTGATTCTCTAAATTTAAAAAATGCTAATTAAATGTCATGTATAAAATGTTAATATGTCCTGTTCCTGACTTTTTTTTTTCCATATTTGAGGACTACATATCTGAACTGATGAACTGAGTTTAATCTTCAGTGCCTAACACATTCTTGCAATGATTACTCTTTATCAATCACCAAAGTTTGTTGTGCTAACTTTGAAATAGCTGTTGATAGTGTAGTTATTTCATCCAATTGTAACAAAAAGAATTTAATGAGTGTTTGAAGTGTGTGTGATTGTATTATTTAAATATACATTTTCCGAGATAACGATTAAACACAACTCAAAAGAAGTCAACATTTCATTATGAATGGAAGTGATTGTATATTATCGGGAAACTTTGAAGCTTTCTACACTGGCATTCTGAATAATCAACTCTGTTGTTTTGTCATTATCAGTGGGGGTGCACTTTTGTAGCTTTTGAAATTTCTGCTGTTTGCATAGTTAGAGGTAGAGAGGAAAGTTTGTTTTCCCACTGACATTTCATTGCTTGTTTGCTCTTCACTGATAGTTTGTGACACTTTGTCTCCCTGGCAGCTGGACTTTTTACCTGGCTTATATGGAGTGGTTTCATTAGAATCTAATTGATTTTGCAATTGAAGAACTCACTGCTAGTATGTGTCTCTTATAAACTATTTTCTACCTATTTCTTCTTTTTTCTAGTGATATCGGAATAATTGGTTCAGTACTTAAATTACAGCTTATTGAAATAGTAAAAAGTTATTTTAAATCAGTTATGATGTGGTATTTATTTCTTATCAAAATAAAAATATTTCCCACCGTCACTTCCTGCCAAGTTTGGGTTCACAAAAGTTGGTTATTAAAAGAAATTATAAAAATTTATGTAATTCATTTTAGATGTCAGACAATGGCTTTATAAAATGAGAGACAATCTTATAGCATGCAAGCTAAATATAGTCTTATGATTAACTTGATGAGTTTTCTTTTAATTAATGTTTTTCACAGGTAAAACATAAAGTTTGTTTCTATGGATCTAATACTTATCTCTAAATATTCTCTTCCTTGTGTGTGTGTGTGTATGAGCATGTGTGCTTCTTTTTTGTGCCTGGACTTTTCCATGGTGACTTTTTAGGGTTTAGACAATATTTTTGGCTCTTTTCTTTATGAAAAATGTTTTTAAGTCAAAATTACAACTTGATATATATGGTAGTTCTTTTATCAAACTGAGTATACCTACTGCCCTATTGTAAGAAAAATACAGCATGTTTGACTTTCCATAAGAAAACCCCAAGACTTAATGAGCTAAAGAAAGTCCTAAGTGAAATCCACTAGCCTATTATTTTGTTGTCCTTGGGATTTAATAACCATGCGGAAAGCATTGTTCAGAGAACTAGAGGGTGGCCCCTTCAGGTGAAATCTTAAATGTACCAGTAAAGCAGGATGGAAACCTCCTCTCTCTATTCAGTCTTAATCTCTTTCTTTCAGGGATACTAAATTCATAGCTTCAAGTTGATTAAATTAAAATTCAATTAAATACATATTTTTAAGTGGACATACTAGCTTTGAATAGGACAGCATCTTTTGAATTACAATCAGTTTTCAGAAGTAATATTCATCAGATACAGGCATTGCCATTTTCTCTAAGAAGTTATTTGCATGTTTTAAATTAGAAAATTTAATATGCACTCCAAAGATCAAAGGACTAATAGCTAAAAGCTGGATATGAATATCGTCATGTAATTTTCTATTTTTCTCTTTCATTGAGTATAAAAGACTATCCAGAATGTTGTATCCAAAGAAATATCCTTTGTTATTTCTTTATTTTTAAACTTTCCCCCTGCATTAATCATCCTGTAATACTTGGCCCTTATTATTTATTTTATTGTATTATTTATTTTAAATCAAAGTATGTGATAAGCAATTCTTTCACAAAATTCTTTATTATAGAAAAATGCCCTGTACTCTGACATCAAGAATTGTGTCAAAACTAGCTGAGTATTATTAGTAATAAGCATTATCATGTCTGAAGTATATATATAAATAGAAGAAAAAATACTTGATTAAAAAAGTGTTGTCTACTTTTTAGCATCTTAGAGATGAAGCGGCTTTTAATAGAGTATTGTATTATATTTGAGACTGTATGTGGAAGTGTGTTTTCTGAGAAAATGTGTTATCATTGAACTTGTTTTAGGGCTATATTCTCAGTGCTCATAACATTAGGTTAAAGTAAGGTTTTCAGGTACATGTATGAACAAAGAGAATTCTGAAATACATCCTTGATCAATCACCTCCACTGGGGAGATGGAAAGCCCCAGCTTTCATCATGTCCTGTCAAGTGGCTTGGTTTAAAAGGCTAAATTAGATATACAACAAAGCCAACACCCTGAAACTCATAGTAGAATTTAGTCATTGAGATGATTTAAAAAAAAAAAAAATTACAACTGGACTTTGCATGTTTTAAGCAAAAGATTTTTCTCCTACACTGTATTTGAATTTATAGCACTTAGTGTATCCCTTAGGACTTGCTGTATGGTAAACGGTCAGTAATTGTTTATTATGCTTGCTTGTTTTTTGTCGAATTAGTACAAAGTAATACTGAAGCCGACAAAATAAAAAGAGAAAGAGATGACGTGGATTAAATTTCTTAGAGCTTGTGACTGATTTTATTAGTTATAGCATGCTATACTTTAAGACTCAGCTAAGTGACCAATGCATATTTATTTGTTTCATCTACTTCCTGAGAGTCTCAAAAATTTATCATATTTCCGAAAAGTATTGAGGGAGTTCCCCTGCTAAAGTTTTAGTTACAGACAGATCCATATACCTTGTGGATTAGTTTTCAGTGGCTTCAAATCCAATCGTAAGATTCTCTTCTAAAAAGTCGCTTCTAAAAAGTCACTGAAATTACCTATCTACAAAATAACTTTTTGATTTTTGAGTATTTGCTCACCCCAAAGATAAGGATTTGTTTTTTACCTTTTCTTACTTCATTCAAGAGGCAATAGATATGATACTTTAGCTAGGAAGAGAGAGCACTACAAGGATTTCTCAGGCATAAGTAATTTGAAAATGGTTAAAACACAGGATTTTATAATTAATACTAAAAGTCTTTCAATTCATATTCTGATAATGGATCAGAATCATTCCAACAATTAGCTCACTAAAAAAATAATGGCAAAATGCTACTTTTAGAACAATTTTTGAATATCCTTTCCTAGCATGATTTCTACCAATAAACCCCTGCTGATATTTTGTTGAATTTCTTTGCAATTCTCCTGATGGAAAAAAAAAAAAAAAATCAACAAATAATTTACTTTCCTTTCTCTTTTTATTTATTTTCACATACCTCAGAGGTGACAAATGTTTTTTATTCCTTCAAAAGGAATATTTTAAACAGGATTGGCTTTATCTTCATTCTTAAAAAATATTTTACAGAAGTTCTTAATTATGTAATTGAAGAAATGATATATTATTTTGAGCTTCCTTAAATTTGGTTAACATTTAAGAATTGCTATGAACTCCTACATATTTAAAATTTGGTTTACTTTAAACAATAGTTAAACATTTTTCTAAGGAATCATGCATTATTACACTCTACTTATGAAGACGAATATACATTTTATATTCATGTAAGAAAAATAATTTTAAAACGTCCATGTGTGCAAAGAATATTTCTCTCACTCTCTTGCTATCCCTCTCTCCTACAAAACATTCATAATAATACATGAATTATTCAAGACTTAACTTCATCCCAAAATGCAAACCAAAAATTATTAGACCCTAAATTTTTGAAAATTCTCTCTGTATCTTCCACATGGTGAGTATTAACTCATTAAATATTTGTTGAATAAAATTATTGAAAGTATTTCAAAGTCTTTCTTATACTTAAATGAATTTTCAATAAAGAATAAATGAACCATTTAGTAAACATAGTACATTTATATACTGGAATACCTTAGATACGTAGGTATAATAAAACACATTCTGTATACTGCATTATGCATTTGTGAGCATACAAAAAAAAAATCTTTATAGGAAGCTCAGAGACAATCAACAGACTTCAGTTTGCATGGGAGGACATTTTTAGTGAGCACTATTGTAAAACTTTTCATACTTTAAATCAGAGTTGAGTAATGATAAAATTTAATTAGAACTTGATAGTTTGGGGACTTAAACATATAGTATAATAGAAAATGCCATCCTTGAACTTCTCTGTATTTATTTTGTGTGAGATATATCTAGAAAACCCAAATAAATAAATATTTTTAGTTAGGAATTTATTTTATAAATCCTCTCTCCAAAAAACTAGTAATATATGGTCAATTGCACAGTTATAGTAAAAGTATTGTGAGCAATGCATAGAGAGCCTTGCTTAATCTTGCTTGTTCTCTACTAAGATATAAAGTATTGACAGCAGAGCAAAGCTCTCAAGTATGACACATATGAGTTTATATGTTGGCTTATTTTGAATAGTTTGATACTTGTGATCCCTTTCTTTTATAATTGTATCCTAGAATTCTGAAGATTATTGTAGATGATGAGCTAACGTTAGGTTTTCCAACCTCCAAATTTATCTTTAAGAATTTAACACATTCTCTTAGATATTTGCTCAGGAGAGGTAATTTTTTTTTTCCTTAAAAGGATATAATTTCAAACCTGAGAGAGATCTTAGTCCGCCTCTTGAGTAACCTTTTCAGATAACAGAGAAGGAAAATTAGTCTAGAAAGGTTGGTGAATTTTAAGGATGATGCAGTAACACAGTCAAATACCTTGGAATAGGACAACAGTTACCATATCTAGGTGAATTTTTTTTCCACAATACCAAACCTATATCCAGAGCTTTATTAGATCCTTAAATCATATCTCTTATGAAGGGTTAAGATGAAAATTTGATTTCAACTGACAACCTTTCCCTTTGCTACCTGCCTTTTCACTTATCCTTCTTGTTTTCCTGCATATCAAATTCTGCCAGCTGAGAAAACAGTGTCTTGGGGCTCTCCTCCCAAAGATAGGATAATTTTAATGTCAGAATTTATCTAAACTCCTATTGAATATTTCATAGGTGTAAGTTTTTACTCATAATTTAGATGAGTTTTTTAATACCAATCATCGTTTAAGGTAAAAAAATTTATAAACTTATAACAGTAAGATTGAGTAATCAGTTTTTTTCTGATTAGTGAAATTTATTTCACAGAGCAATTTTAGGTTTACAGAAAACTGAGTAAGAAGTTCAAAGACATACTCTCCACTCCATTCCACCCCTGTGCACAGTTTCCTCTTACAAACATCTTGAATCGATATGGTACATTGTTTATAATTAATGAACCAATATTGATACATTATTGTTAACAAAAGTTCATTGTTCACATTAGAGCTTACTTTTTGTGTTGTGCAGTTGTGTGGATGTTTCCAAATGCACAACACCGTATATCTACCATTATAGTATCATACAAGAGTTTCACTGCCTTATCTTCTGCAATACCCCGAACCAATCTCTGGCAACTACTGATCTTTTTTACTGTCTCCATTGTTTCTAGGATGTCATATAGTTGGAATCGTACAGTATGTTGCCTTTTCAGACTGACTTCTAACAATTAACAATATGCATTTAAAGTTCTTCCATATCTTTTTGTAGCTTGATAGCTCATTTTTAGGTTGCTGAATAATTTTTCATTTTGTGGGCATACAACACTTTGCCTACCATTCAACCATCAAGGACATACTCATTATTTCCAATTTTGTTATGAATAAAGATGCCATACACATTCATGCTTGGGTTTTTCTGTGCACATAAGTTTTTAACTCCTTTGGATAAATATATAGAAACACAATTGCCAGATAGAGTGGAAAGACCATGCTAGCATTATTAAGAAATTGTCAAACTGCTTTCCAAAGTGTCTGTATCAGTTTAGATTCTCAATAGCAAAGAATGAAGTTTCTGTTGTTCCGTTGTGGAACAACGGAAGCATTTGTTGTCAATGGGTTGATTTTTAGTCCTTCTAATAGATAATGTATTGATGCCTTTGGTTTCATTTTGCAGTTCCCTAATGATATATAATGTTAAGAATCTTTTCATATTTATTTGCCATCTGTATATCTTCTTTGATGGAATACCCACTCAGTCACATCAAGAAAAGCAGGCTCAAATAAAAATTTGATAAGTTGGATTTCATTAAAATTAAAACTTTGCTCAGTGAAAAACAGTATTAAGAGAATGAAAAGACAAGCCCTAGACTTGGATTAAAAAATATGCAAACACATATTCATTAAAGAGGCGGGTGGATCACGAGGTCAAGAGATCGAAACCATCCTGGCTAACACAGTGAAACCCTGTCTCTACTAAAAATACAAAAAATTAGCCGGTCGTGGTGGTGGGCGCCTGTGGTCCCAGCTACTGGGGAGGCTGAGGCAGGAGAATGGCATGAACCTGGGAGGTGGAGCTTGCAATGAGCAGACATGGCACCACTGCACTCCAGCATGGAGACTCCATCTCAAAAAAATAAAAAAAGAACTTGTATCCAAAATATACAAAAAATCTCTTAAAACTCATAATAAGGAAACTGGACAGCCCAATTAAAATATGGACAAAACATCTGAGTAATCAATTTTTTAAACAGCAATAAGCATTCTATACTCATAAATTTAATATAGTACTCTGTAAAAACGAAAGAGCCACCTAGTTTGCACAATTTTGATGTTTATCAGTCTTTAATTTTTAAAAGACTGTTTTCACACTAAAAGGGAATTAAATGGAGCACTCAAAGGCTATTAACTGGGAAAAGTAACTCTAACACATCATTATCAAAAATGAGAAAAATGCCTTAGTATATGTTATATTGATCAGTATAGATAAATAAAATAAAAATCAAAAGCATAATGCTGCTTTATTGTTTTTAATTAACAGATTTATTGAGCTGTCACTTGCCCACCATAAAATTCATGGTTTTTTTTTTTTGAGTTGGAGTCTCGCTCTGTTGCCCAGGCTGGAGTGCAGTGGTGTAATCTCCGCTCACTGCAGCCTCCCCCTCCAGGATTCAGGTGATCCTCATGCCTCAGTCTCCTAAGTAGGTGCACACCACCACACCCAGCTGATTTTTGTATTTTTAGTAGAGACATGGTTTCACCATGTTGGCCAGGCTGGTCTCCAGTTCCTAACCTGAAGTGATCCTCCCGCCTCGGCCTCCCAAAGTGCTGGGAAATCAGGCCTGAGGCGCTGTTCCCAGTCATACTCATAATTTAAAAGTGTATAATTTAGTATTTGTTGAGTATAATCACTGAGTTGGGCAATCATCACCATCTAATTTTAGAACACTCACTTATCACAATGCTTTCGATATCTGTCTATGTTGAAACATGTATCAGCACTTCATCCTTTCTATTGCCCAATAATATTCTATTGACATCGTTTATTAATGGCTTAGAAAACATTTCCTGGTGTTTCATGCAAGATATCTACTGAATGTTGACTATGTAGCTAAAGATTTTCTTCTAGCAGTTGGTAATCAATTTTAAAAATGGCAAATAGTTTCAGGAGGGCCAGAGACGACTTTGATGGGATTTAAAAAAAAAAAAAAAAGGTCTTCTCAATTTTTCAGTATGTATTTAAGGATGCAGCAGATACGATTCAAGAATATAATTAAGCCTTGTTCAATATAACTTAAAGAAAAACCCAAGACCTCTTCTACTGACCTTCAAAATGTATAAGTATCAATGGCTGAGTGAAAATAAAGCTAGTTATTACAAAAAGAATTAGAATTTTTAAAAATAAAAATGCTGTTGGAAAGTGAAATTCTTCAAAAGAAATGTTTAATTGTTTTTGTAAAGTCTTGAATGCTTTATAAATAATAAATTTAAATGTTATAAGGTGATGCGTATATATTTTAACATGAACAATTCTAAGTCTCCTCTATTTAGAGAAAGCCTATTAGGAAATCTTACAAACTCACTAGGTAACTTGCTTAGGTAGTCTGAGTGCTATTATTCTGAAATACCAACATGATTTTCGTGGTAGACATATAATTATTTTAACAGATTAAAGATTCATTTATTCACTGAGCCAATTATAATAATTTATTCAATGTATTTAATATGCAAGGATTACATTTTCCTCAAACTAAATATAGCATTTAACATGTTACATGTTTAAGAAAAATAAAGTCCTTTTACATTTAATTAAAACTATAAATTGCAAAGGTTATCAAATTGATGTGAAATCTACACTAAAACCTTTTTAGACATTCATAAGAATGCCTAAAATGCACAAAAATAGGTTTTGTTGAGAACAAACTAGTCAAAAACTACATTAGTTCTTTGCCCTTCCTAGAATCATTTGAACATTCTGCTCTTTTGACATCTTTAACAGTTTTAACAGATTTTCATCTGGTGGTAGTATAGGCTGAGCTTTCTGGCTTACTTTAGAAAATGTAGCATTGAGAAGAAATCTTATGACCACTGTTACTAGCTCCCTTGGTGTGATGTGACCTCAACAGTAGACCTTATGAAGATGGATCATTCTAAATCAATAAATAGCAGATTAACCTTTAAACTTTACATAGCTATCTAGAATTTATAAATTATTTTGGTAATCACAAGCCTATTTCTAGTGATCCAGAGCTTACTATTCATCTTATTTATATTTATCTATAATTTTAGCATTAGAAAAAAGTAAAACAGCAAGCAGATTTATACAACAGTGTTACCATTGAGACCGTGATGAAATAGTACATATTAGGTGATCTCATTCAACACATTTGTATAGATAATGTAAAGAATGATAAATATAAGAACTTTATAAAGTAATATATGTAAAGTTGCATATCCTATATGTCACTTATAATACAGATTTATTTGTCTCAATAATATTTTAATCTACTGATGCATTATTGTTTGATTAGAAAACAATTTTCCTGCAAGTAGTTTTAAGTAGAAAGAAAGTTTTGAACTAAATAAAATTCTTTAAGAAAAATATTATAAATAACATATTGAAAATCAGTTATAATGTCTCACATAAATCAAAATAGTTCTGAAAATAATAGCAGAAAATAACCATTGATGATGAAGTTTAAAGACAAGAAGTTTGATGGGTAGGAAGGAGACGTACTGAACAGTTTATATCAAAAAAATCTTTGATTCACTCTTGGATTTTCAGAAAAATGTAGTTCAGTCAGCAATGACTCCCGGCAATATATAGATGTGGAAAACACACATCTAAAAATATATTATCAGCCAAAAGTCTTCAATGGATTCAGATTTCTGTCTAAACATTTCTTTCTATTTCTGTGTAGGTTTTTAATTACACTGATACATTTGTAGTACTATGGTAACTTGAAATGATTTTATAAAGTTGCCTTTCTAGTATAATTATGTTGTTGATATTTAATTTAATTTATATACAGATTCAAACTGTCAATTAAACTCTGGTAATTATTGACTTCCATAAAGGAAACTCTTTTTTGATAATAACTGCCAATCAAGTATCTTTCTGTATCTCTGCTATTTCCTAGGCTGAATTCCACCAAATAGAAATTATGTTGTTTGAATAAGCGTTGCAGATTGTTTATCATATTATTTGAATACACATAGAATTACTCCACAAATTGAGGGGGTTGCTTTGGATTTTAATGCCTTTGCTAGGTACTCTTCTAGGCACAAGCAAAAGCAGTCATGGATTTGTTTTCATCTGCCAGTTCAGCTAATTTTATAAGTGCTTACAAATTTATATCTGCAGCACTGATATATATGGTACATTCCAAATCGGATAGCCAAAACAAACTTGCCATTTTAAGTGAGCATGACCCTTGCCAAGACTTGTTGGCATTAGATCTCAGCTAACAGATCATTATCATTAGATCAAATGTCTTACTTAATCCCTCACTGTAAATTAATCTCTCTCAAATGGTCACTCTCCATGACATCATTCTATTTGTATTTTACTCATAATTTTTACCACAGTCATATTTGTTTATGTATTTACTTTCCTAGGTGATGTCTATCTCCTCCAGTAGAAAGTGACTTTTCCCCAAGGGCAACATCTTCTCTGTCTTGTTCAACTTCATATCCTCAGCACCTAGAACAATGTCTGGCATACAGAAGGTGCTCACAATTATTTGTGGCATGAGTAATTCTCCCACCTCACATGTCTATAAACCACAATACTCAGATCATTTAGTTTAATGGAGATGCCCACAACCTAATTTTTAATCTGACCTACTCAGTATAGTCTGGTCACTATTGACATTTTGCGTTGGATGAATTGTTGTTGTGAGGCACTGTCCTGTGCATCGTCCTATGTTTAGCAGCATCCTTGGCCTCTACCTACTACATGCCAGTGACACTCCCTTCCCTTGCGATGGCAACAAAAAATTGCCAGATGTAGCACCAGGAAGGCAAAATTTCTCGTTTCAAACCAATGAAATACAAAGATGTCTGTCTTGGAGACCAATCACATTTAATCTGTGTATCAACTTGATCTCATAAGCATTTTGTATATTGTTTATTGATAACTTAGTTCAACTAATCAAGACACTCAAAAACACAAATTTTTCCATATACTCTTATTCACGCCTTTAAACCACCACCAAATTCTGTTCATAGTTCATTCATAGTATCTTTTCATTCTCATTGAGAGTTATGTTTCAAGCTTTTTTCAACATTTCCTTGTATGACTGTATTTCCTTGGTATGACTGATTAATTTGCCTAATGAAAACTTGAAACAGTTTCATGCCTTAATCCTGTGTATTAGTCCATCTGTGCCGCTATAAAGGAATACCTAAGGATCAGTAATTTTTTTTTTTTTTTTTTTTTTTTTTTTTTTTGAGACGGAGTCTCGCTGTGTCGCCCAGGCTGGAGTGCAGTGGCCGGATCTCAGCTCACTGCAAGCTCCGCCTCCCGGGTTTTTACGCCATTCTCCTGCCTCAGCCTCCCGAGTAGCCGGGACTACAGGCGCCTGCCACCTCGCCCGGCTAGTTTTTCGTATTTTTTTAGTAGAGACGGGGTTTCACCGTGTTAGCCAGGATGGTCTCGAACTCCTGACCTCGTGATCCGCCCGTCTCGGCCTCCCAAAGTGCTGGGATTACAGGCTTGAGCCACCGCGCCCGGCAGGATCAGTAATTTATAAAGAAAAGAGGTTTATTTGACTCATGATTCTGCAGGCTGTACAAGAATCATGACATCAGCATGTGTTTCTGGTGAGGGCTTCAGGATACTCCCACTCATAGCAGAAGGCAAAAAGGAAGGAGTGTGTGCAGAGATCACATGGCAAAAGAGCAGAACAAGAGAGGGGGAAGACACCAGGCTCTTTTAAACAATCAGCTGTGAAGGGAGCTAATAAAGCGAGAACACACTCATTACCACAAGGATGGCATCAAGTTAATCATGAAGGATCCACTGCCAAAATACAAGCACCTCCCACCAGATCCCACCTCCGATACTGGAGATTAAATTTAACATGAGACTTGGCAGACCAAATAAACCATATGCAAACCATAGCACCTTGTCTCAACAAGCTTGGGTAGCATGGTTACCAGAAGAATCTGGTACAGCTGATATGGCTATGCAGCCTGTCCCTTCCAGTGTTTCCTATTCTCTTCAACTAGAAAAAGCTAATGATTTTTCTAATTGTCCCTGGGACTGTGCTATACTTTAGTCATTTCTTCATATGAATGGACTTTATGCCATTTTATTGTGAGTGACTCTCACACCACCCACTGGCTCATAGGCCTCTTGGTTATTCATTAATCATTTTAGTTTCTATGCTTGCCATTGTTGAGATTTTCCACCTTTCTTGAAGCCAGAGGACCAAGTATAATTAACTTTATTTTTTAAAAAGCAAGTTATTTCCACTTTACTCTTTAAATTTCACCTCATGACAATAGATGTTACATTACCGATTGATTGGAAATCAGTGATATTTGGGCAATATCCTGAGATGATGTAAGAGAAGTATGTTGAAAGTCTCCTACTTTCTGCCTCAACAGATGAAAGAAAAGTCTGTTTATAATCGTTTGCAACTTTTAGGATATTCTTAGTTGTACAAAAACGGTGACATTTTAAATTCTTGATAACAATACCTTCGTACACATGCACCTACACACACAGAGACACTACACTTTTATACACCAAAATAATTAAAATGCATACTTAAATGGCTATTTTCTTCAACTCTAAGACAAAAAGAAATGGTTGAAACAAATCATTTGTACTAATAAGGAACAAAGTAAAATTGTTTTGTTGCCCAGTAGTAATAAATTGCAGTAGTTTCTTAAGTTTTATTTTTGACACTTTCTGGCTGGATGTACTACATTTTTTTTTTTTTTTTTTTTTTTTTTTTTTATACAGAGGCTTTCTCTGTTGCCCAGGCTGGTGTGTAGTGGAATGATCTTAGCTCACTGCAACCTCTGCCTGTGGGGTTCAAGCAATTCTTCTGCCTCAGCCTCCCAAGTAGCTGGGGCTACAGGTGTGTGCCACCACGCCTGACTAGTTTTTGTTTTTTTGTTTTTTTGTTTTCCTTAGCAGAGATGGGATTTCACCATATTGGCCAGTCTGGTCTCAAACTCCTGACCTCATGATCTGCCCACCTTGGCCTCCCAAAGTGCTGGGATTACAGCATGGGCCACCATGCCTGGACTGGATGTACTACTTTATGGTCATTTTGTAACTTGAAAACTGCATTTTTTAAATTCTTCACTTGTACGTATTCACTGTGTTACAGAATAAAAATTAACTTATTAATTTACCAAAAAGGAAACAAAGTTATATTTTCCATTTTGAGACATTTTCTAGGTAGAAAGTAAAATCTCCTACAATTTTAGAAACATAATAAAATGACCAACAAAAACAACCACTTCAAAATACATATGAAAGTTAGGTTTATAAAATTTATCTTTATATTTTATATCAGTAAAATATGTTAATATGAATCATTTCATTAAAATAAGACTTAGAGGTAGATTTCTCCAATCTCTGTGATCATTTCTATTATACCATCAAGAGTCAATGATTAAGTTAATTAGCTTGATGGAATCTTTCTACAATGTACACATTAATCAAAATTACACATTGTACCCCATAAATATACACAATTATTATTTTTCAATTAATAATAAATTAATTTTAAGAATGTTTTTCTTTTTCTAAAAGAGTCAATGATTATATTTTTATGAGATTTAAAATATTTTTAAATTTATGTGCTCATTTTAAAATTTAGATTCAACTATATTTCAAATTAAAGAATAAAACAATCTAAGTTCTGATTCCAAAAATGATGAGAAAATAACTAGTATTTTTAAATTGAAATAATTACATTTCTAATTCAATAAAGTAATTGAAGTGCATGAAAAATTATACAAATTTGGTATTTTAGGGCATAATTTATCAAATTCAGATTTTGTCTATAGTATCTATAATATATCATGTCTGATTTATTGTTCATTTATCTAATATATTTACTTTGGTTACATTCAATAGTTTTACATACATATGCTGATGTACATGTCTTATTTTCATTTACATACTTGTTAACAAACTAAAATTTATTCCAAAGCTTTGAGTTCTATCAAATGGATATTTTTCTGACGACAGGTAATATAATAGTTTATATGTCAAAATAAAATTAGATCCATCCCACTCAAGCCCTAAAGTTATAACTTTATCAAAACATTTATCCAATAGAAAAATGTTTTAATTTTTAACATTTGAGATAATGCAATAAACGTATTAATATTCTAAGGCTAAATTTTAAATTGAAGAACTTGTCATTTCTTGAATCTCTAACTTTTCAGTTTGCCCTTACAGAGGGCACTAACATTTTTATCTTTTGATTTAACATAACCATGGAATTTGGTAGAAAGAAATTATTTAAACAGCAATTATATAACTAAAAAGATAACCTGCTTTGCTTTTCCACAAATGAAAAAGGTTATACAAATGACCTATACAATCATCTCTTTCCTGATTACATTTCTCAGTTTACTTTACTCAAATTTAGGAAAATCAACCATTTTTTACCCGATATTTTCAATCCCATTTTTATCTATAATTTAAGTATTCTGTATGATTTCTTTAATACACAAACATGAGTGTAATTAATAAAGTTCTTTGAAAATAGTTTTTTGGCAGGTACATGCAGACCTTCAATTTCAAAAACGCACTTGAACAGTAATTATAAATAATGGTTTAGTGTCCCACAGGGTCTTGTCAGTGCAATCATTTATCTGTGTAAAAGTCTGTCGTAAATTTTGAATGCAAACCAAGGCACTAAATGTCTGGATTAAAGGCTGACTTCTCTAAAGCTAAAAAAGTCATGTCTACCTATTTTAGTTGCTTTTCTTTTATTTGGCATTCATACACTGTTTCCCCTTAATGTGACAGTCTAAAGCAGACAAACAAAAAGAGGCACTATACTTTTAGACAGCACAGTGACGGTCATCAGGACCTCTTGACTGTGTGTCTTGCAGTCAGGGACATCCAGAGTAGTGCAGGTGGGGCTTGCACAAGGCCAAGGAACATCTGCTTTGCCACGATGAGAGTCAATGATAGTGCTCTGTATTATCCTGCAACAAGCTTGAAGGAAAAAAAAAAAAAAAGGATAAAAAAGGTTGTAGAAATTTCTATCACAAACAGAGCTAGTGCCAGCAGGTGAGACTCTAGCCCATCTGTGCATGAAGAGCTCCCTTAGCAAATAAAATTATATTTTCTTTTCAATGTAATCCATAAAGATGAAGGGCATGAATCAGAGAAGAAAAAAGATAGAAATAAAACAAATCTGATACATCCTAAGTAGCACTACTCTACCGCTTCTCATAATATGTATTAAATACCTCATTTCAGCTAAGCCCTGACTGAGCTACCACGGAAGAACTGCTGTAAAGAGCTGCTGGTTTGTTGCAAATGTTTTGCCTAACAAGTAGATTGATGGTTGAGACTTAACTCAGATTTAAAATAATATGTTGTTTTTCTGAATATTTTCACATCTTGGCACGTCACTCTTAACATTTTGCTTGGATTGTTCTACTGTGACCCGTGGAGAGGTTCCTTTCTAGCGAGTCTTTGGGCAACTTCAAGGATGGGAGGGTATTTTTTACATCTCTGGTCGTTAGCGATTATGCCTGGCAATAAGTGTTTGTTAAATGAACCCAATAATCTTAGAAGAATGTGCTCATACTTCTAATTTGATTTTACTTGTTCATCAAAAAGTCAATACAGATCATCTAAAATATAAATCTTAAAATATTTTGTTTTATTTTGCTTTACTGGAAAACACAGTGCAAAAATCAACTAAATATTTAATTTTATTTAAACATGGTTATTTTGTAGTGTTCTTGTTAAAACTAATTTGGGCTTCTGTGAGGAGACAAGGAGCATGGTATTCCAACTTAGAATGCACTAATAATCTATTTTGTAGCTTACAAAAATATGAGAAATGTTCTTCTCAAAAAATGATCTTGCAGGAATGTATTCCATGGGTTTTCAAGACCCATGTGAAATTCCAGTGAACATCAGCAAGTCCCATTTCAATTGTCTTACATAATGATATAGAAGCTAAAACAAAGATGATTTCTTCTAGATTGCTGAAAACACCGAAAAATTCACTATGTATTTTCAGTCTCTGTATTTTTTATGGTCTGAATGTTTGTGTCTCCTCCGAATTTACATGTTGAAATCTAATCACCAGTGTGATGGCATTGGGATGTGGGGTCTTTGGGAGGTGACCAGGTCATGAGGGCAAAGCCCACATGAATGGTATTCAACCTTTAAAAAGAGGCCCCAGGGAGCTGCCTTTTGTTTTTCACCACGTGAGGATGCAGAGAAAAGTCCCCTTATATGAACTAGGAAATGAGCCTTCACCAGACACCAAGTCCGCTGGCACTGTGACCTTGGACATTCCACCCTCCAGAACGGAAAGAAACCAATTTCTGTTGTTTAAAAACTACCTAGTCCATGGGACTTTGTTGGTACTTTGTTATAGCAGCCCAACTGGACTAAACAATTTTTTTTTTTTTTTTTTTTGAGACGGGGCCTCGCTCTGTCAGCCAGGCTGGAGTGCAGTGGCCTGATCTCTGCTCACTGCAAGCTCCTACTCCCGGGTTCACTCCATTCTTCTGCCTCAAGTAGCTGGGACTACAGGCGGCCGCCACCACACCCGGCTAATTTTTTGTATTGTTAGTAGAGACGGGGTTTCGCCTTGTTAGCCAGGATGGTCTCGGTATCCTGACCTCGTGATCTGCCTGCCTCGGCCTCCCAAAGTGCTGGTATTACAGGCGTGAACCACCGCGCCCGGCCTAGAACAACATTTTAATCCTCAAAACAGAATATTTAAGGATATCAAATTGGGGTAGAATAGCAGCATCTGAATTTCTACACTGACCAAATATAGGTTTTTTTTTTTTCATATTAAAGCTTCATAAAGAGATTGTACATTTATTATTTCAACACTACTGTTGAATTATTTTAAACCCTTCTGGGCTGCCAATAAGCAAAACCCAGCTACACAATAAATGAGAAACCCACATACCATTCCTATGACAAACTCAAAGAAAATTTTCTCCCAGAGAAATAAAGGGTAAGATGATATTTTAATTAAATATTATTGTATGCATTTTGATAAGTGCACCATAAAGAACTGCTTCTACTGAGCTGATATTTTTATACATTATAGATTTTAAGAATTATTTTAACTCATAAACATCTTTTTTTATTATTCAATGTAATATTTTAAACCAAAGTTCAAAAAAAGTATCCTTTTGTTGTTGTTGTTGGGGGGTGCTGATTCTGGGTATTTCTGTAAGCCTTTGTACATATTACAATTACAACCCTACTGAAATGCACTGTCTGAGCTTTCTAAGCCAATTATGAATCTCGGAAGTGCAGCTCTGCTTCCTGACCAAAAGGAAGCCAACCAAGCACAATATTATAACTCCTTAGAGAGTAATTTTTCCATAATGGGTTTTACTTGAGTGACTCATACTGATTATATAAGATGCAACACAATTAAATACGATTCTGTGTGGCTTTGCACACGTGTACACGTGTATCAGAAACAATGCAACATTTGCAGTTGCTTCCACAAATAGCCTTAAAAAAGGAATGAGTAACGTCATACAGATTACCAATAGCCACTTCAGTGGAGAAGCGTAGGAGAGGCTAGATAGGACAAGAAGAACTTTAGCAGAGGGAAACAGCAAGGCTCAGGAAAAAGAGGTTGATTGTTTCTTTAAGGTTAGGAGTCATAAGGCTGATGGAGAAATGGGGGTTAGAGATATGATTTGAAAAGAGTCAATTAAGTCCAGAGAGGCAGGGAAGTGGTTCCAGATGGCAGGTAAAACACAGGAGAAAGGGAAAGTGGTGGAGTGGATAGAGGTGAAGAGGGTGAAGAGGGGGCCTTGAGAAAGCAACTAGGGAGGCTTTTAAATCTGAATTTAATGACAGAATAAAACAAGTACAAAAAAGCCAATGTTCTGAAACAATTTTCAATAACAATCTAATATAATTCAAGTTCAGAATTTTAAGTATATTTGCAGCTGAGAGGTCCAACAGCATAATCCTTCACAAGAAGCTTCTTTTTCCTGCCCAGGCCTCACTCTATCACCACCAAAACCTATGACCTATACACAAAATATCACATGACTTATAGCCCACATTTTGAAAGAGACTGGTATATTTTTCACAGTTGTTTAACTCTGTAATCGTGAGATTTACATGTATTACAGGAAAATAAAAGTGAATTTATAAACCCATATTTTTCAGACTTGGGTTGAATCTCCCATGCCAACCTACCAATTTTCCTCATGGGATTTAACAGGTAAGGGAAGAAGAAACTTCATGTAAAAATGCCCTTGATCTCTACCCATTGTTCAGACAATACAGATGGCCCTTCATAGAACAGCAGAGATTTCCCCAGTACAACACACAATCTGTTTTCCCAAATGACAACCCCCTTTAAGTATTAACTACCAGCAGTGGAGAGCAAATACTTTTTTGTTCCTGCTCTTGTATGGGGTGGCATTCTCAACAGCAGAAGGCAATGGCCCTGAGTAAACCTGGTTCCATTGAGAGAATAAGTATTTATTAAATATGTACTGGTTTAATTTTTTATTGGGTATCTATTATGGAGTAAGCCCTGTGCTGTGTAATACGGATGCAGTGACCAATTAGGCAAAGTATTCTTCAGAAGTGTATACACAAGTGAGGGCATAGAATTCAGAAGACAACTACAAAACCAAATAAGAGAAATTATAAAGCTAAATATAAAGGTAACACATGAAACTAATGCTTATTTGTTGTTGAGACATCAAGAAGTTTCCATGATAAGTGGATCCCAGCAACTTTAAGAATCCATACTATGCACAAGAACCCAAGGACAGAAACAATATTTTCCAGGAGTTAACAGTAGCTATTCAAGTTGCCTGGTGTCACAGCAGTACATTTTAGCTCTTTTTAAAAGCTTTGGAAGCTTTGGCTACTGGTCAGTGTATCTTATTAAGCCACTCTCAGAATCACTTTCTCAGTATTGCCTCTGCAGAGAAAGAATCTGGCTGAGAATCCTTGAGTGCCAAATATACTAGCACAACTAACATAACAAAAATGTCCCCAGAGACATAATCTGGTGTAAGGCAAAGTAATATCAAAGTTTTAAAAAGCTTTATTGACCCTTTTTCTTAAATGTTCCAGATCGGTGGTTCCCAAACTTGGCTTCATAGTAGAATTGTCTGGGGAGATTTTTATAAAAAGACAGACACTTGCACACACAATTCCAGCCATCACCCAGGACGTGTTATATAGCAGTGGTCAATGAAGCAATTCTATGAATATACATATATAAGCTAGATTTCATGAACGCTAAACTCTCTTTTCAAAAATGTAGGTTTAGGATTTGGAAAATACTGGTTTAGGGAAAAAATAATTGGCATTTGGAGCCAGCAGTAAATTCTCCATTTGCCACTAAGTTACTGCTTTCTTCTTTATGACTCAGGATCCAACATTCAGCACTGGCAGAGGACAACATTAACCACTCTCCTGACCAATCAGGTACAGACTCCAGGGCAATGCTTCACCACACCATTACCTGATGTACTCAAAGACAACTGCATCCAGATGCCACCAACAAAACTCTGAGTTTTTTCCCTGCCAGTACCAGAGATGAATAATGCTTCATCGTGTAGGGAGGATTTGAATGGCGAAGAGCCTGGATAGGAGAAAAGACAAGTTAATTAACCTGTCAAATCATTCCGTTCAGAGAACATAAATTCAAAGGAAACTGCATAATGAAATAACATTTCCATTTTCTTGCATTTTTTTTTTTGTATTCTGATTCATTGTTCAAGAGGTACCTACAAATTAGCATGGTTTTAATCACATATAATGTCTGAGGACTTTTGCAATGTAAAACAAGTTATATTATTCTTAAATTTGTATGTGCATAGGACTAACAGAAAATGTAATTCTGTTCCTGTACAATGGTTACTCGATAGATATGAAATACTAGAACATATATGAAAAATGTTTATAATAGGTTTAAAAAGTTAAAGACCTCTGTAATGTAAAAGAAGACATTTAAAAAGTTATTTACATTTACTAAATTACACTCTTAATAACAATGCAAAATTTATTTTAAATATAATTACGTTTCAAATTTCTAATCCTTTAGCTCAAGAATTGGCAAGTTATGGTCCACTGCCTGTTTTTGTAAATAAAGTTTTATTGAAACACAACTTTGTTTACTTGTTGTTGACAGCATCTTTTGTGCAACAACAGCAGGTCTGAGTAATTGTAATACACTGCATGTTTCTCAAAGCATCAAATATGTATTATCCCACCTCTTTACAGAAAATATTTGCTGACTCCTGCTTTAGACCATTACTTGAATCAGATGTAAAATATATCAAAATCTCCATAAAACATTATAGCAAAATTAACACTGAAAAATTGCTGAAATTAAGTAAATATGTTTTACGAAATAAAGTTAAAAATTTATTAACTATGTGTCTATATTTCAATTTCATTTCTAAACATTGCCAGTCAACCAAAAACCTTTCACACACATGGACAAGAATAATTAACTCAAAACTTGTTTAATATTTTGCTGAATCATATAAAAAATTTTACATTTTTTTGGTTGTTTCCTAAATTTAACAAGTTGGGATGATGGACTGCATTTTATTTAACAATTTGTTAGTTCGATTCATAACTTTTAAATATTTAGAAATATGCTATGTAGCCTCATTTGTACTCTTACCTAGGCTCCACCAAAGTTTCCACCTGGCCTCTGGGCTGTATTTCATGCCTCAGTCATACCAGAGAGTGCACCACTGTGCAAGAAATGCACTCTGGAAGAGCCAGTTGTAAACTTTGGTCAAGCCCAGAAAGCAAAATTTCTAAATTGTCATGGCATTATCAATCAAGTACGAACTGTCCTCCTTCCATTCTCTGTCTGTACGGGCCTTGAAATCAATCTAACTGAAGTGAAAATAGAAGGGGATGAAAGAAGGAATGGTTCCTTTCCACAACAAGAGATAGCCAGCCTGCAAGATAGCCAGGCCTGGATACATAGAAGGAGGAAATGTCAATTTAAATCAAATCTGACTTTTGCTTTTATCTAGATGTGTCTATGATGCAACTTAAAGTAAGTTAACATTTTTTGTTATTCAAGAGTGACTAGGTAAGTAATGAGACCCTACTGTATAAAATTAATGGGAGACATAAATAAAGGTGCTTTGTGAGTACAACTCATGAGTCACATTCACAAAACCTAATAGTTTATATATATGTATGTGTGTATGTGTATATATTTGTGTGCACATATATATAATCTTGCAAAGACTTAGATAAATGTTTCACCCATGAGTCACATTCATAAAACCTAACTCTGTGTGTGTATATATATGTGTGTGAGTGTGTATGTGTGTGTATATATATGTGTGTGTGTGCGCATGTATATATAAATATCCCAAAGACTTACTCTAAAATAGGTCATAGGATAGTGCCGAAGAATCCAGAATCGGACAATCTTGGCTAGAGTTGAGCTCCAGGTTTACTACTTAACTTTGTGGCCGTGGGCAAGTTATGTATCTTCTCTATGCCTCAAAAAGGAAAAAAAAAAAAAAAAAGGAAGAACATAAGCAAATTAACTGTAGCAAATAAGTGTTGTGAATACTGAATGAGTTAATAAATGCCCAGTGTTTAGAGTAATACTGACACAACAAAGTGAGCTGGAAATGTTTGCCATTTTTATTTCTTAGTTTTTACTATTTATTACAATATAAATACAACCATCATAGAGTGAGAGAACAAATCTTAAGTGCAGAAGTCAATGAGTTTTTACAGATGTATACACCTATCTAAATACTGAGATCAATATAAAAATATTTCTTGCCTTCCGGAAAGCTCTTTAGTCCCCTTCATAGTTGTTACTCAACTACCACAAAGGTAACCACTATTCTGATATTTTATCCCCATAGTTAGTCTGTTTCTGATCTTCATGTAAATGAAATCTTCCAGCAAGCACTCTGTGGTTCTACTACTTCGGCTCATTTTCTTTTTTTTCTGTAAGATTCATCCTTTCCTTCAAGGAGAGTACTCATTCATTTTCATTGCTTCATAGCTTTCTAATGTTGATGGACTTTTATGTTGTTTTCTAGTTTTTAGCAGTAATGAATAAAGTTGCTATAAACATTCTTTTACATGTCTTTTGAGGCCGTAAGCATTAGATTTTGCCCAATATGTACACAATTTGTTCAACCCGCTGTGTCAGAGCATGCATGTATTCTTTGACAGAAACTGTCTATTAGTTTACCTAAGTCAGTGTATTAATTTATACTCCCAGAAGCAATTTATGTGAGTTTTAGTTGTTCACAGTATCGTCAAAACTTGATGTTGATATTCTCTTTAATTTTAGTCATTCTAGAGTGAATGTGGTAATATCAAAAGAAAGTTGGTTTTACATTTTGATTAGAAATGAAGACTGAAGACTTGTGATGTTTAGAGTCAAATATGCTTATTATCCATCTGGATATCCTTGTTGATGAAGTGTCTGATAAAGCTTGTGTCCATCTGAGTTTTGAATGTTCTGTTCTATTCTTTTTGTTTTTAGGAGTTCTTTACACTGGATATGAATGCATGTTGCATATATGTATTGCACATATATCCTCTCACTCAGTGGCTTACCTTTACAGCCTTTTAAAAAAAATCTTTTTTAATGGAGAAAAACTATCCTAAATATTAACAAAGTCGAATGTATTATTTTTTAGTTACATAATTGGTTGTTCTGTCTCCTGTAAGAAATATTGTTCTACTCAAAGGTTGTGGAAATACTTCCTTCTGTTTTCATCTAGATATTTTTGTTTGTTTTACCTTTCTGATTTAAATTTATGATCTTTTGTAAATAATGTGAGTGGTGAGATGAGATCAAAGTTTATAGTTTTAAAGTAATAAACTGTCTATTTTGGATAGGTTTTAGGTTCACAGCAAAATAGAATGGAAAATACAGAGTCCCACATACCCACTATCCTCACACATAAACAACTTCCCCGACTATCAAGATCTCACACTAGAGGTGTACATTTGTTACATTGACACATCATTATCACCCAGAGTCCAGTTTACATTAGGGTTCACTTATGATGTTGTACATTCTATCGGTTTTGAAAAAGATATAATCACATGTTTCTGCTTGTATGGAATAGTTGCATTGCCTAAAAATCCTCCGTTCTGCCTATTCATACCTTCTTCCCTGCAAACCCTTGGAAACAATTAATATTTTTGACTGTATCCATATTTCTGTCTTTTCCAGAATATCAAATAGTGTAAATAATGGAGCATGTAGCCTTTCAAACAGGCTTTTTTTTTTTTTTTTTTTTTTTACCTAGTATATATGTATTTAGATTTTCTTATATCTTTACATGGCTTGAAGCTCATATATTATTTTAACACTGAATACTATTTTATTATCTGGCTGTGCCAGTTTATTTATCTACTCCAATACTGAAGGACATCTTGGTTGATTCCAAGATCTGACAGTTATGAATAAAACTGCTATAAAGATCTCTATGCAAGTTTCTGTAGTAAATATAAGTTTTCAAGTCATTTGGATAAATATCAAAGAGCATGATTGCTGGGTCATATGGTAAGAGTATGTTTAATTATGTAAGAAACTTCTAAACTGTCTTCCAAAGTGGCTGTACCATTTTTCATTCCCACCAGCAATGAACGTGAATTTCTGTTGCTCCACATCCTTGACAGCATTTGTTGCTGTCAGTATTTTGGATTTTTGCCATTTTGGAAAATGTCTAAATTCATTTTTTTGCATGAATGTCCAGCGGTCTCTGTACCATTGTTTCAAAAACAATATTTTCTTCCTTGTATTTTATTTCCTTCTTTCTCAAAGGTCAGATGAGTATATTTACGTTTGTCTTTTTCTTGACTGTGTATTCTGTTCCATTGAAAAATTGGTCTATTCTTTCACTAATACTACACTATTTTGATTATTCTAGCTTTATCATAACTTTTGAAATCAGGTGGTATCAGTCCTCCAATTTTGCTCTTCTCTTTCAATGTTGTGTAAGCTATTTTGGGGATTTGCCTCTCCATATAAATTTTGGAGTCAGTTGTACAATATCTCCACAAAATAACTTCCTGGGATTCTGATTGTGATTAGACTGAATCTATAGACCAATTTGGGTAGAACCGGTATCTTGAAAATATCAATTCTTCCTATCCATTAATATGGAATATTTTTCATTTACTTAGTTCTTGATTTTTTTCATGAGACTTTTATAATTTCCCTTAAATAGATCTTCCACATATTTTGTTAGATTTACATCTAAGCATTTGTTGGAATACTAATGTAAGTGGTATTTGTTTTTTATTTTAAATTCTAAGTTTTCAATGTTGTATATAGGAAAGTGATTAACTTGCGTATATTATTCTTGTATCCTTAAACCTTGCTGTAATCACTTATTATTATCAGGAGTTTTTTCATCAATTCTTTTAGATTTTCTACATAGACAATCATGTCATCTGCAAACAAAGGGAGTTTTGTTTCTTTCTTCTCGGTATGTAGACTTTCTGTTTCCTTTTCTTATGTTGTTGACTTAGCTAGAATTTCCAGTAGGATGTTGAAAAGCAGTGGTAAAGGGGGACATCCTTTCTTTATTTTTTATCTCAGTGGAAAAGCTTCAGGTTTCTCACTGTTAATTATGATGATAGCTGTAGATTTTTTGTAGACATTCTTTATTAAGATAATGGAGTTATCCCTTTAGTTTACTGCTAGTTTCTGTCATAATGTGATGTTGGATTTTATCAAATGATTTTCTGTATTTATTGATATAATAATGTGCTTTTTTTCTTTCAGTCTGTTGATGTAATACATTGCATTAAGTCACTTTTGAATGTTGAAATAATCTTGCATGTCTGAGATGAAGCTCGTTTGTCCAAGGTGTATAATTCTTTTTACATACTACTGAATTTACTTGCTAATATTTAGTTGAAAATTTTCTTCATGTCTATACAAATATTAATCTGTATCTTTTTTTTTCTTTTTGCTCATAATGTCTTTGTCTCATGTTGTTTCAGTGTAATGTTAGTCTCATAGAATGAAGCAGAAAGTCTTCCCTTTGAATTTATATTTTAGAAGAGATTGTAGAGAATTGGTAATTTTTTTTCTTAAATGTTTGGTGCAATTTATGAGAATTCTGGTTCTGGTGCTTTGTGCTTTGGAATATTATTAATTATTGATTTAGTTTTTAAATAGAGAGAGACTTATTTAGATAATCTATTTCTTCTTTTGTGAGTTTTGGCATATTTTATCTTTCAAGAAATTAATTTATTTCATCTATGTTGCCAAATTTTGGGGAATAGAGTTGACCATAATATTCATTTATTATTATTATTTTATTAGATGGAGTCTTGCTTTGTTGCCCTTTTTTAGTGCAGGGACATAATTACTGCAACCTTGACCTGGGTGATCCTCCCAACTCAACCTCCCAAGTTGCTGGGACTACAGGGGTCTGACACCATGCTTGGTTAACTTTTTATTTTTCATAGGGACAGGGTGTCACTATGTTGCCCAGGCTGGTCTCAAGCTTCTGAACCCAAGTGATCCTACTACCTCAGCCTCTAAAAGTGATGGGATTACAGGCATAAGCCACCACACCCAGCCTCTTTATTATTATTTTAATGTCCATGGGATCTAAGCTGATGTCTCTTATTTTATTTTTGATACTAGTCATTGATATCCTCTCTCTTTTTTTCTCAGTCTAACTAGAAACTTACTGCTTTTATTGATCTTTTCAAAGAACCAACATTTAATTTTATTGATTTTCTCTATCTATTTTCTATATTCAATTTCATTGATTTCTGCTCTAATTTTTATCATTTCTTTTATTCTGCTTACTTTGGATTTAACTTATTCTTCTTTTTCCTAAGGTAGAAGTTTAGATGATTGATTTTTAGCTCTTCTTTTTTATTATATGCATTCAATCCTACAAATCACTCTCTAAGCATTGCTTTCACAATGACATGATTGTCTATGTAGAAAATCTGAAAGAGTTGATGAATAAACTCCTGGAACTAAGTGATTACAAGAATAATATACAAAAGTTAATCACTTTCCCGTACACAGCGTTAAAAACATAGAATTTAAAATTAAAAACAAATACCACTTACATTAGTATCCTAACAAATGCTTAGATATAAATCTATCATGCTTTGATCCTACAAATTTTAATGAGCTGGGTTTTATTGTCATTTAATTTAAAATATTTTTAAATTTTTATTGAAATGTCTTATTTTCTTAATGGCTATTTAGAAGTGTGTTGTTTCGACTCCAAGTATTTTGGTATTTTTCAGCTATTGAATTCTGGTTTAATTTCACTGTGGTCTGAAAGCAGACATTATACAACACTGTTTTAAATTTGGTAAGGTGTGTTTTAAGACCCAGAAGGTGGTCTATGTGAATGTTCCATGTGATCTTGAGAAAAAATTAGGATTCTGCTATTGTTGGATGAAGTAGTGTGTAGCTCTTGATTATATACAGTAGATTGATGGTGCTATTGAGTCCAACTATGCCCTTACTGATTTTCTGCCTACTGGATCCACTCATTTCTAATAAAGAGGTATTGAAATCTCCCACTATGAAAATAGATTCATGTATTTCTCCTTATAGATTTGTCAGTTTTTGCTATATCTCAAAGAGATATTAGCACACCTGTGTTCACTGCAGCACTATTCATAATAGCCAAGATGTAGTAACAACTTAATTGTCTGTCAATGGATAAATGGATAAAGCAAATGTGATATGTATACATACGGATATATTAGAATATTTTTCAGCCTTTAAAAAGAAGGAAATCTTGCAATATGCAATACATTGATGAACCTTGAAAACATTATGCTAAGTGAAATAAGCCAGTAACAGAAGGACAAATGCTGCATGATTCCACCTATACATGAAATCTAAAATAGCCAAATCCATAGAATCAAAGAGTTAAATGGTGCTTACCAGAGGCTGAGAGAAGGAAGCAATGGAAAACTGTCAATTGATAGGGACAAAGTTTACTTACACAAGATGAATAAATTGTAGACTATTGTCCAACATTGTGCTTATAATTTGTAATACTGTGTTGTGAACTAAAAAATTTGCTGGTCCGTTGTGGTGGCTTACACTGATAATCCCAACACTTTGGGAGGCTGTGAGCGGACCACCTGAGGTCAGGAGTTCGAGACCAGCCTGGCCAACAGTGAAACCCCATCTCTACTAAAATACAAAAATTAGCCAGGTGTGATGTCATTTGCTTATAATCCCAGCCAATCAAGAGGCTGATGCAGCAGAATTGCTTGAGCCCAGGAGGCAGAGGTTGCACTGAGCTGAGAACATGCCACTGCACTCCAGCCTAGGCAACTTCCATCTCCAAAAAAAAAAATAAAAAACAAAAATTAAAATTAAAAAAATTTCTAAGAGGGTAGATCTTGTGTTAAGCATTCTTATCACAATAAAATATATTTTAAAAAACAGAGGAAACACCATGACAAATAATGCTAAATAGACTGTTTTAATCAGTAATCAGCACAGTATTCTATCTGAAGGCAGCAACCAAGAAATTATTATTGGGCTAGAAATTATGCACCCTATTACCACCCCGAAAAGGTCATGCCCTATAAAAACTTAAAAGTTCATAAATAACCTATTATATAGCTGTTTTTCATAAGTTTATCCATGTTTTTGTCAGCCATTTGTATTTGCATCCTATATCAATTTATTAGTTCAAATAGCATAGTTTTGATTTTACTTTATCTTCTCATTGGCTTGATGCATGTTATGTCATCAAAGAATAACCATGTTATGATGATATTTGGTAAATTCTGCCCACACTATGCATATTTAAAACATCTCATTTCCCATTATCCATTTTTCCATGATAACACGATCTTTTTTCCTAATAACTCTTGTGCTATTATTTTTCCATTAGAAAGGGATTTTTGTCTGTTTACTTGCTTGCTTGTGTCAAGATCTAACCCACCACTATTTGCACACTTGCATTTTTCTATACCTGAAAATTTCCTGCTATATGTTATCTTTTTTTCTTGACATTTAGTGAAATATTGTGTGATAGTCCTGTTGTGGACTTGTCACAAGTATTTACAATATTATTTTTACCCTCATCTTATTTATATTTTACTTGGGGGTCATTTGATTGGTTCAAGATAAAATATCTGATTAGAAGTATGAATTATCCTAATTATTGATTATTTGATAAACTCAGAAGAAGCCCAGGAAGCTTTGAGTACATATTACAATTACAAGTCACGTCTGAATAGAGAGGCCTACAGTTGTTCTTCAGGTGTCACTAATATGCTCCATGTTTATTAACCTGCAGCCCTAGACAAAGTGGCCAGGACTGAACTAGGAATTTATAACAATAGACAGCCAACTAGAAACTGGACAATCAGACATGAAAGGTGCCAGTTTTCTGTGAAGAGGTCTGTCTTGCAAACTGACTACCAGGAATTCTCTCATTTGTTTGGTAAATCACCAATGTGGACAAAACCTTTTTGGATATTCTTAATATAAATCACACAGAGAAGGGATAATCTAGAGTAATGTAGAAAATCTACATTAAATCAGTACCGAAGGTATAGCATGCATAGAAACCCACAGACATAAGCCTTCTGGAAGAAATATTAGTGGAACTAGTACTAACAAATTATAGTGGAAGTGGAAGCAGAGACAAAAAAAAAAGCGGACTCATGACAGTGGTGGGCTGCATGTGATTGGCTGGGGGGACACAACTACTGCTGAAATGTCTAGATTTCTTTATGTCCCATGTGTTCTAAATCTATCCCACAGTAAGTTGGGCATCTATCTTTTTCTTGAAATCTGCAATAGCCCTACTGAACACTGGAAATATGATTATCATCTTTCACTCTGAAATCATCTACAATATTTTGAGCTATTGAAATAATTTAAGAAATAAATCCATAACCTTGCCTCTGCCCATCAGCTAATTTTTTACAGCTCTTTGTTCATTCTTAAGGGACAGTTGGAAAATAATATCAGCCTTATGAATAGCCAAACTCAATTTTGGCATATTTTAAATTAGTATTTAAAGACGCCTTAAATTTTCAAAATAAAGATGTTTCTAATGGATCTGATTAACTACATAGCATCGATCCCTTTAAATGTTAAAGAAGGCACAGCAGGATAATTGCTAGCACTATAATAAATAGTGTGTTTTTATTATGTTCATTCTTGGGAATCATAGTGTCAAATCTAATCTTATAATGACAATTATAATACTGTTAGGAGTAGAAAATGACTTCTGAAAGAATCAGGCTGCCACTAAATTAGTGTTCTAATGTATAGTAATTTTGTTGCTCTTAGCTTAGAATTTCTTTGTCACCGTATTTGTGACTTGACCCCAAGGACATAGATTTGGACCGAACTCCAAATGATGTCAAAAGATGATAAAATATTTGGCTCTAAACATGGTCAGGAGGCACCATATTTCTTGAATTAAGGTCTAATTTTTAATCCCAGGGGATTTTATTTGTAAAACATGTGCTAGAAGAAAAAAAAGGTTAATTGAATCTTCTCATTTATACCTTCCATCTGTTTTCATTCCAGCTGTGTCTCCTTAGATACTTGAGAAGCTAGTCAGATTTGCATTTAATGGTTTCAACTAATGGCAATTATAATTTAATAAAACCATTATAAATTAAAGGAAAATGTAAAAAAATGCTATATATTTTATATTAAATCTACAAAATAAAGAATCTACCTACTTTGAACTAATACAATATGAAAAAAAAATGTAACTCAGCACATCAACATTTTTTTCATTAGGTTATTTGATTATATGTTGCACACACAGAATAGAGCATTTATATTTAGTTCATGTAAGTCAGGGTTTCCCAATCTTATGGTATTGATATTTTGAACCAAATATGGGCTTTTACTCTGCATATCTTGAGATAGCAGTGTTCCTGGCTTCTATTAAGTTGAAGCAAATAATACTCACCCCATCCCTCATTCATAACAATTAAAAATGTCTTCAGACTGTGCCTATGTCTCCTGAAAGGCAAAATCACCTTGTTTGATAATCACTAATGGAAATACAAAAATGAAGTATTTTTTCTTTCTAGAACAGACGAGTGTTCTAGATGCCTCAATCATTGCAAATAATTTGATAATATTTAGTGAGGCAAGCAACTAGAAATCCACCAAATGTATTTTTTTCTCTCAAATTCTTAGTATACTAAAAGTGACTAAATCTGTTTTATAGCCCTAGTTGCACTAAAATATAAATATTTTACTAACTCTAAAAAGTATTCATATTTATTTATAATTTTGAGTACATAAAATAGGAGATACCAATATTTCATCAAGAAAGACTGAATCACTGCTTGGCCCAATACTTTCCATACGTAGAAATGTCATAAATATTTGTTGAATATGAATGAAGGACCATACTTCTTACCAGACATTTTAATAATTAATATCCATTAAATAAATAAATATCCATTAAGTATCCATTGAAAAAAAATCAAAGCGAATACAGCTTATTGTAAAAAGTAGGACTAAAATCTACAGATCAAAAGATTAACAAAAAAATAAGATTGAATAAAAATCTTTCACCCCCAGATGATCAGAAAGGAACAATTTTGACAGTTTTGGCTTCGAACGAAATAAAAAACACATAAGCCTTCTCAGAAGATGTGCAGATGACATCAAGTTGGTGCAGGTGAAATAGAAGAGAAAAACATAGCTGCCTTAAACTCCCAATAAAAGAGGGGTGAATATGCTGCACAAAGATTTGTCTTGTAGAATAACAGAACCCACAACTAGAATGGTATCATATTATAAAAACTTTTTATGAATATATTTGCCTTATAAAGTAGCAGTGGTAAAATTTTATAAATCTTTCAACTTGCTTATTTTTGGGATGGGGGGCAGGGACAGAAGAACAGAAGTGAAGGAGACTAGTAGCCAAAAACTGTACTAGTAAAATTCTGATAAAGTATTCTTTGTATAAACTCTATAGAAGATTAAGAAAATACCTGAATTATTCAAATAAGCAATTGTAAAGAATTATTTCATGCTACAAATATTCATTAAGTCCTTAAATGTTCAAAAATGAAAATTCTGGGAGACATAATTTAAAGAACTTTGTTATTAAATTTCTCAGTTCCCTTATGTAGGTAGGTACTCTCTAGGATGTAATTTTGTAAGTAAGGTGATGTCAGCATATCTGGCAACACCTTACAAGATCATTATCATAAAATCTAATTATGACCTCTCAGTCTATCTCTAAATAAAAAGTGACAGGAAACTTGGACTTTCAGACTACAGTAGTACCCTCTTAATGGTTTTGATTTCCAAGGCTTTAGTTACCAGTGGTCAACCACAGCCTGGGCATATAAAATGAAAAATTCTGGAAATAAACAATTTATAAATTTGAAATTGCCTATCATTTTGAGTGGCATTTTGAAATCTTGAGATGTTCCTCTTTATCCCACCCAAGATGTGAAGCATCTCTGTCCAGTGTTTTCATGCTGTATACACTACCTGCCTGTGAGTCAGCTAGTAGCAATCCGGGTTATCAGATCAACTCACAATATCCACAATTTGTGTTCAAGGCACCCTTATGATACTTAGTAATGGCCCCAAAGTGCAAGAGTAGTGATTCTAGCAATTTGGCAATGCCAAAGAGAAACCATAAACTGCTTCCTTTAAGTAAGAAAGTGAAAGTTTTTAACTTAATAAGGAAAGAAAAAATATATAGGCTGCAGTTGCAAAGAGTTATGGTAAGAATGAATCTTCTATTTGAAAATTTATGAACGAGAAAGAAAATTTACGCTGATTTTGCTACTGCATCTCAAGCTGCAATAGTGATGGTCACAGAGCATGATAAATACTTACTTAAGGTGAAAAGGACAACAAATTTGTGGGTGAAATTAACAGAAATGTGTTTGAATGATGTTTGCATTTGGGTGCTACACAATCTGCAGTTTCAGACATCCACTGGGGGTCTTGGAACAGATGGGTGGGACTACTACATTCAGAAGTGGTTCATGTTGGTTTGCTGTTCTCTTGATATATTAAAACCATACTAAAGGCACTTATCTACCTTTAATAGGTGAGGGGTGTGTGTTGCTTTTCTAGGAAACAGGCAGGTCTGTCTTCTGTGCCTTCAGCTCAGTACCTCACGACCTCTGACTTTGTGTCTTCTTCTTTGATGTGGAAAGGATGATGGGTGTGGGCTCCGGTGTTGGGGGTGAGGCACTTCCTGGGAAGTGCTTCATCTGAGGTCAGCACATGCGAAACATGCAACAGGGATTGTCCTGTCTCTTCTGATGTCAGGAATGAGTGTTAATGTGATTTACTTTATTTATTCAATAAATAAATAAATTGAACTTATAAGAATAAGGTTCAATTATTGATGAAATAACAATAATTTTCTATTTTTCCTAAGTATAATAATGATTTTTATAAAGACTAAGTTTCGCAAAAGTTAGTCTAGTACATAAACTGAAGAAAACAGTCACATCTCCATGGTATTTAGCAAATAACAGATATTAGCACAGGTAAATATAGGTGTTCTAAAATCACAATTCTAACTTTACATCCTAGAAGATTTTGCAAGACTATCAATTAATGTTAAGGTTGAGTTGATGAGGAGGGGTGGAGCAAGACGGCAGAAAAGAAGACTCCACTGATTGTACCCCCACAAGGACACCAATTTAATCACTATCTACATTTCTTTTTAAAGAAAGCACCTTTGTAAAAACCAAAAACCAGGTGAGCACTCACAGTACCTGGTTTTAACTTTATATCACTGAAAGAAGCTCTGAAGAGGTAGGAAAAAACAGTCTTGAGTTTCCAACACCACCCTTCTTCCATACCCCAGCAGCAGCAGCGTGCAGAGAATGTTTCCATACCCTGGGGAGAGGAGATCCAGCAATTGTGAGGTATTGAACTCAGTGCTGCCCATGTTATAACAGAAAGCAAAATGGTATCAAACTCACCTAATGCCCACCCATGGAGGGAGCATTTAAACCAGCCCTAGCCAGTGGGAAATCTCTGATCCTAGTGGTAGGAAACTGAGTTTCTGCAAGCCTCATCACCACAGGCTAAAGGGCTATGGGGCCCCAAATCCTTGAAAGGCAGTCTAGGCCACAAGAATTGCAACACCTAGGTGAGTCTTATGGCTGAACTGGGCCCAGAGACAGTGGACTGGGGGAGCACACAACTTACTGAGACACCAGCTGGGGAAGCTAAAGGAGTGCTGGCATCAGTCATCCCCTAACCCCAGGCTGCACAACTCACAGCTCCAAAGAGACTCTTTCCTTCTGCTTGAGAGGAAGAGAGGCAAGAGTGGGGAGGACTTTGTCTTGCACCTTGGATGGCAACTCAGCCGTAGCAGGATAGGGTATTGGTCAGAGTTGTGAAGCCCCCTTTCTAGACTCTAGCTCATGGACATTTACAGATATATCTTGGGCTAGAAAACAATCTACTCTACAGAAGAAGGGCTCATTCCTGGTAGGGTTCAACACCTGCTAACTGAAGAGCAAGCCTTTGGGTCCTGAATAGCCAGCAGTGATACACATGTACTACATCAATGGCCTTGGATGAGACTCTGAGACTTGCAGGATTCAGGTGAGACTCAACACACACCCAGCCATGGTGGGTATGGGGCAAGACTACTTCTGCCTGAAAAAAGTGGAGGGGAAAGTACTTAGGCACCAGTTTGGCCACAAGGGCTAGAGCACTAAGTGGGATCTTGGGGTCACCAGTTCCAGGACTTGACTCTTAGCTGACATTTCTGGACCTGCTCTGGGCCAAAAGGGAGTCCACTTCCCTGAAGAGGGAGTCCCAGGCCAGGCAGTATTCACCACAAGCAGACTATAGAGCCCTTGGGCCTTAAGGTAATGTTAGTAGCAGTTTGGCAGTACTCCCAGTGGGCCTGAGGTGTTGATGGCCACAGAATGAGGCTCCTCTGCTTTTGGAAAGGGGAGGGAAATGTGGCAAGGACTACATCTTGTGGTTCGAGTGTCAGTTCAGCCACAGTGCAATAGCAAACCAGGCAGACTTCTAAGGTATTTGACTCTAGCCCTGGCTCCAGGCTGGTAACTTTGGACACCCTCTCCTGCTATGAGAAATCACCTCCCTGAAGGGAAGGACACAGGTCTAGCTGGCTTTGACACCTGCCAATTGTAGAGCTCCAGGACTTTGAGTTGACGTAGGCAGTACCCAAGCAGTGGTTAAAGCAGGCCTTGGCAAAACCTAGTACTATGTTGTCTTCAGGTCTGACCTAATGCAGTCCTAGGGGTGGTGGCCACAGGAGTGCTTATGTAATGCTACCCCCAACTCCAGTGGCTCAAAACAAAGAGACTCCATTTGTTTGAGAGAATGTAAAGGAAGAGAACAAGCGCTCTGCCTGGTAACCCAGTGAATTTTTCCTAATCCTGTCCAAGATGATCAAGGTGGTACCTCTACAAAAATCAAAGCATTACTGAACTTGGGGGTTCCCCTAAAGTAGATACAGCTTAGATCACAACACACAAGTCATTTTGAGCATCTAGAAATCCTTCCCAAGAAGGATGGTTATAAACAAGCACAGACCGGAAAGATACCACAAAATATCTAACTTTTCAATGCTCAGAGATGAATATCTACAAGTATTGACACCATCCAGAAAACATGACCTCACCAAGTGAACTAAATAAGGCACCAGGGACCAATCCTGGAGAAACAGAGATATGTGACCTTTCAGACACAGAATTCAAAACAGCTGTTTTGAGGAATCTCAAATAAATTCAAGTTAACACAGATAAGGAATTCAGAATTCTATGAGAAACATTTAACAAAGAGATTGAAATAATTCAAAAGAATCAAGCAGAAATTCTGGAGCTGAAAAAATGCAATTAGGATACTGAAGAATTCATCAGTGTTTTAAAGTAGAATTGATCAAGCAGAAGAAAGAATTAGGGAGCTTGACAACAGGCTATTTGAAAATACACTGTCAGAGAAGATAAAACAAAAAAAAAAGAATGTAAAACAACAAAGAATGCCTATAAGGTCTAAAAAATAGCCTCAAAGGAGCAAATCTAAGAGTAATTGGCCTTACAGAGGAGATAGAGAAAAAGATAGGGGTAGAAAGTTTATTCAAAGGGATAATAACAGAGAACTTCTAAAACCTAGAGAAAGATATCAACTTTCAAGTATAAGAAGGTTATAGACCACCAAGCAGATTTAACGCAAAGAAAAACACCAGAAGGCATTTAATAATCAACCTCCCAAAAACTAAGGATAAAAAAAGGAACCTAAAAGGAACAAAGATAAAAGAAACAAATAACTACAATGGAACTTCAATACATCTGGCATCAGACTTTTCAGTGGAAAATGTACAGGCCAGGTGAGAGTGGCATGATATATTTAAACTGATAAAGGAAAAAAAAAACTTTTACCCTAGAATAGTATATCTGGCAAAATTATCCTTTAAACCTTTAAACATGAAGGAGAAGTAAAGACTTTCCCAGACAAACAAAAGCTGAGGGAGTCCATTACCACCAGACCTGTTCTACAAGAAATGCCAAAGGGGGTACTTCAAAATAAAAGGACATTAATGAGCAATAAAAAAATCATCTGATGATATAAAACTCACTGGTAATAGTACACACACAAAAACACAGACTATTATAACATTGTAACTGTGATGTGTAAACTATTCTTATTGCAAGTAGAAAGACTATACAATGAACCAATCAAAAATAACAACTACACCAGCTTTTCAAGACATAGACAGTACTGTAAGATATAAAAAGCAATAAGAAGTTAAAAAGCAAGGGGATAAAGTTAAGGTACAAAATCTTCATTAGTTTTCTTTTGTTTGTTTATTTGTTTATGCAAATAGTGATAAGTTGTTATCAGCTTAAAATAATGGGTTATAAGTTCATATTTGCAAGCCTCATGGTAACTTCAAACCAAAAAACATATAATGAATATACATAAAACAAAGCAGGAAACTAAATGATATTACAATAGAAAATCACCTTCACTAAAAGGAACACAGGAAGGAAAGAAAGAAGACAAGGTCCAAAAACAATCAGAAAACAGATTACAAAATGGTATGAGTAAGTCCTTACTTACCAATAATAACATTGAGTGTAAATGAACTAAACTCTCCAATCAAAATATGTAGAGTCTCTGAATGGATTAAAAAGAAAATACATTGAGCCATTGCCTACATGAAACTCAATACATCTATAAAGACACACAGAGACTAAAAATAAAGGATAGAAAAAGATATTCCAAGTTAATCACAACCAAAAAGGAGCAGGAATAGCAATACTTACTTTAAACAAAATAGACTTCAAGACAAAAACTGTGTAGCAAAGAGGATATCTATATAATAATAAAGGAGTCAATTCAGCAAGAGAATATAACACCTTTAAATATAGATGCACCCAACACTAGAGTACCCAGATATAAAAAGCAAATATTATTAGAGCTAAATAGAGATAGTCTTAATACAATAATAGCTGGATACTTTAAAACCCCCTTTCAGCAGTGGACAGATTTTCCAGACAGAAAATCAACAAAGAAACATTGGGCTTAGCCAGCACTCTAGACCAAATGAATCTAATAGATATTTACAGAATATTTCCTCCAAAAGCTGCAGAATACATATCCTTTTCCTCAGCACATAGATCATTCTCAAGGATAAACCATATGTTAGGTCACAAAACAAAAACAAGTCTTAAAATATTTTTTAAAAACTGAAATAATGTCAAGCATCTTTTCTGATACATGGAATAAAACTAGAAACCAATAATAAGAGGAATTTTGGAAACTATAGAAATAACTGGAAATTAAACAATATGCTCCTAACTACCAGTGAGTCAATTAAGAAATTAAGAAGAAAATGAAAAATTTCTGGAAACCAATTATAATGGAAACATACCACCAAATTTCTGGAAACAAATTATAAGGGAAATACAACATACCAAAACCTATAGGATACAGCAAAAGCAGTACTCACAGGGAATTTTACAGCTGTAAGTATCTACATCAAAAAAGAAGAAAAACTTCAAATAAATAACCTGATAATGTATCTTAAAGAACTACCAAAGCAAGAGCAAACCAAACTCAAAATTAATAGATGAAATAATAAAGATCAGAGTAGAAATAAACAAAATTGAAATGAAGAAAACTGTACCAAAGACTAATGAAACAAAAAGTTGCTGTTTTGGAAAGTCAAACAAAATTGACAAATATTTAGCCAGACTAACTAAGAAATGTAGAGAGAAGATCCAAATAAATGAAGTCCTAGATGAAGAAGAAAACCTTACAACTGATACTGCAGAAATCCAAAAGGTCATTAGTGGCTACTATGAGCAACTATGTGCCAATAAATTGGAAGATCTGGAAGATATAGACAAATTCCTAGACACATACCACCTAACAAGATTCAGCTAGGAAGAAACCCAAAACCTGAACAGACTAATAACAAGTAACAAAAGCAAAGCCATAATAAAACGTCTCTCCGTATAGAAAAACCCTGGACCTGACAGTTTTACTGTGGAATTTTACCAAACATGTTGAAAAGAGTTAACACCAATCCTACTCACATTATTCTGAAAAATAGAGGAGTTGGGAATACATCCAAACTCATTCTACAAGGCCAGTATTACTCTAATACCAAAATCAGACAGATACGTTAAAAAAATGAAAAGGAAAGGAAAGGAAAGGGAAGGGGAGGGGAGGGGAGGGGAGGGGAGGGGAGCGAAGGACTACAGGCCAATATCTTCAGTGAATATTTATGCAAAAATCCTCAACAAAATATTAGCAAACCAAATTCAGCAATGCATTAAAAAGATCATTCATCGTGACCAAATGGGATTTATCCCTGGGATGCAAGGATAGTTCAACATAGGCAAACCAGTCAATGTAATACATCATATCAAAAGAATGAAGGACAGAAAACATATGAACATTTCAACTGATGCTAAAAAAAAAAGTATTTAATAAAATTCAACATCCCTCCATAATAAAACCCACAAAAATATTAAACACTACGTTAGAACATAATAAAAGCTGTGTAAGACAGAACTATGGCTATTATACAGAATGAGGACAAAACAAAAGCTTTTCCTGTAAGATCTAGACACAACAAGAATACACGCTTTTACAATTACTGTTCAACATGGTACTGGAAGTTTTGGCTAGAGCAATTAGACAAGTGAAAGATATAAATATCATCCAAATTGAAGAGGAAATCAACAAATTATCCTTGTTTGCAGATGCCATAATCTTATAGTTAAACAAACCTAAAAACTTCACCAGAAAACTGATAAACAAATTCAGAAAAGTTGCAGGATATAAAATCAATGTATAAAAATCAGTAGTGTTTCTATAAGTCAACAGTCAACATTCTGAAAAATTTCTCATTAAAAACAGCCACAAACAAAATTAAATACCTAGGAATTAATTTAACCAAAGAAGTGAAAGATTTCTATAATGAAAACTATAAACACTGATGAAAGACATTAAAGAGGATACCATAAAATAGAAACATATACCATGTTCATGGATTGGAAAAATCAATATTATTAAAGTGTTCCCACTACTCAAAGCAATCAACAGATCCAACGCAAACCCTGTCAAAATACCAATGACATTCTTCACAGAAATAGAAAATCTGATCCTAAAATTTATATGAAATCACAAAAGACCCAGAATAGCCAAAGCTATCTTAAGCAAAAAGAACAAAACTGGAGGACTTACATTATGTGTCTTTAAATTGTACTACAGATCTATAGTAGCCCCCTTGGGTTGGGGGATAGGGGGTAGATGAAGATTGCTAGTGGATACAAAAAAAATCATTAACTGAATGAATAAGGCCTAGTTTTTGATAGCACAATAGGCTGACTACAGTCAATAATAATTTAATTGTACATTTTGAAAGAAAGCAGTATAATTGGTTTGCAACACAAAGGATATATACTTGAGGGGATGGATACCCCATTTTCCATGGTGTAATTATTATGCATTGCATGCATATATCAAAAAATCTCATGTACCCTAGAAATATATATACCTACTATGTACCCACAAAATTTAAAAATAAAAAAGTTATTTTAAAAAATTTGAGCTGAAATCCATTATTCTCTAAATATACATTAGAGCCAAAGATAGTTCACCTGTAGCATACAATTACACCAATGATCAAAAATATGATGTGGACATATATGAATATTGGAAATACTTGAATGCTTTACTTACATCCTTTGAAGGATCCTTTGTGTGGGTAGCAGAATAATGGCCCTCAAACATGCTGATATCCTAATCGTTGGAACCTGTAAATATACTATAGTAGGGTTGAAAAGAAGCGTATTTCCTTCCCATCCCTAGGTTCATGCTGAGGCACCTATAAAATATAGCTTAATAAGAGAAAAATATGACAAATGTATTTAATATAAATTTTATGTGACATAGAAGACTTCAGAAATAAAACCTGAAGAAACAGGGAAACCTGCATGTTTTTATGATTAGGTTTAATGAAGAATAGGCAGTCATGCAGAAGTATGATTGGACAAAGACTGTATGATCTGATGGGAATAAATTGTGGGTAACTTAGCAAGTTCTGTTTTTTCAGATTCTTCTGGGCATCTCTGTGTCTTTGCAGATAAGGATATTCCTTCCTTCTTGGTATAGGGAAGTTAGCTCTGGAATAAAGGTTTTATGACCTGCTTCAGGGAAGGAGGGAAAGGGAAAGGTAAATGTGACCATCCTGCTTCTACTGGAATATTTGATCATTAATGATTTTAGGACATCTATATATACTTTTGGTATTAACTCCTTTTCTGATACACACATATATGTAATATATATATATAAACACATTATACAGATATACAATTATATATATACACATATATACATAATCATAATTTTTTTCTCTCACATAAGGACAGTCCCACTTCTCTCTATTGTCCACACTGAGTCACTGAACATTCAGGTTGCATGCTTGTTCCTTAATGCATGTGAAGTTCTGAAACAGTACTTGAAGAAAACTGTTGCAGGGAAGGCTCACCTTTGAAGAAATGACATCTGAGAAGTGAAGGATAAGAATACATGAGCTATGGGCTGAGTTGGGAGAAAGGCCATTCCACCATCAAAGAAAAGCAAAACAAAACAACACACAGGAGGCCTCTTTTTGTTTCTTACATGTTAAGCAAAGAGGCAGACAGTAAAATGATGAATGAAGAGGTAGGAAAAAAACGAAAGAGAGACATATATTTTACAAGGAAAGAATCAGGAGGCTTCTCTAGGGAGATAAGGCAATGGTGAACAATTGCGTGTCCTAAAAACCGGGATGCTCAGAAACATCTTCTTTGAAAAGATAGTATTTAACTTGAACCTGAAGAATGAAAAGTAGCCAGATACAGGAATGGGTAAAAAAGAAAAAAATAAGGTAACTTTAGGTGCAAGGGCCCAAAGTGATCATGTATCTGGCATGATCAAATAACTGTGGCCTGCAGAAAAGCAGGATGCTGCTTGTGGCTGGCAGGAAATATGCTGTCTAATAGCAAATGGGGTCTCAGAACTGAATCTTGAATGAACTTTAGGATATTACATATTTGTATGTTATTCTGGAAGAATTGCCAAAGTTTCAGAATCTATTTAAGCATAGAAGTTACTTGGTGTCTATATAATATGATAGCTCTGATTACATATTGTTAGATATTTGCACCTACATTTCTCTCTCTCTAGAGCTTTCTTCTGCCAAGTGTTTTCATAGCTCATGCCTGAACCTCCACAATTATTTACTCAAGTATCACATTCCCAGTAACGTCTTCTCTTTCTACTCTATTAAAAAAAATAGACCCCATAATTTCTTATTCTCGTTTATCCTTCTATGCTTCCTCTACCTTCTTACCACTTTAACCATCAAAATTATACGTATTTTACTTACATTTCTTATTTACTGTGTGTTTCCCTCATTAGGATATAAGGTCCATAAAGGCAGGAATTTTTGTCTGTTTTGTTTAATGCTATATTCCCTATATGTAGAACAATGACAGGCACATAACATACGTGCCTGATAACTACTGCTTGAATTAAAGAACGGTATGCAAAATTCAAACCAGGAAAAACAGGTAGGATTTATATCACTCCATGAGATGGCTTTGACTGACTTGGATTATGAAATGTTCATAGAACCTAAGAACTAGCAATGGGTTGAAGGTGAGGGAAGAAGAAAAGGGTAGATAGGTTGGATCAAGGATAATTGCCTGATTTGACTGGCGATGTATGGAAGGAAGGAAGGAAGGAAGGAAGGAAGGAAGGAAGGAAGGAAGGAAGGAAGGAAGGAAGGAGGGAGGGAGGAAGGAAGCAAAGGAAGGAAGGGT